>NC_045771.1:68341568-68644598 GCF_008692025.1 Phocoena sinus | reverse complement strand
ACAATAAGTGGGGCTTCCCTGGTGGCGCAGTGGTTGAGAGTCCGCCTGCCGATGCAGGGGACACGGGTTCGTGCCCCGGTCTCGGAAGACCCCACATGCCGCGGAGTGGCTGGGCCCGTGAGCCATGGCCGCTGAGCCTGCGCATCCGGAGCCTGTGCTCCGCAACGGGAGAGGCCACAACAGTGAGAGGCCCGCGTACGGGGAAAAAAAAAAAAAAAAAAAAAAAACAATAAGTGACTATTTCTTTAGAACAACAGTCTGACTTTCAGATAGAAATCATGGTATCAAATTCCACCTGTGCCACAATTTGATATTATATAATCTCTATTTCCTCTTTGAAATGTTTTATTCATTTCTCTTTGAGCTCTTCTTTTTCCTTCTCCTTAAAGACCAAATTTCAGGGCTTCCCTGGTGGCGCAGTGGTTGAGAGTCCGCCTGCCGATGCAGGGGACACGGGTTCATGCCCCGGTCCGGGAAGATCCCGCATGCCACGGAGCAGCTGGGCCCGTGAGCCATGGCTGCTGAGCCTGCACGTCCAGAGCCTGTGCTCCGCAACGGGAGAGGGCACAACAGTGAGAGGCCCGCGTACCGCAAAAAAAACCAAATTTCAACTGAGTAAATTTGAAGATCTTATAGGCTTTATTTAATGGTTCATGAATTTAATGGTTCATGAATCAGGCAGCATCCCATCTAGCAAATATAAATGAGCTCCCTTTGAGGAACTGTACAAAATGGAAACCTTCTGTAGGCAGAGGAGACAGGGACAAGGAAAGAGTGGCCTTCCTCAGCATTCTTGGGGGATGGAAGGGATCTGTCAGGCAGATTACCTCACTGGTGCTGACCAGGAAATTCCAGACTGACCCATTAAGATTACTTTGCTGGGAGAGGTTGAAACTGTAATTAGGTTGGGTATTAAATCTCACTTTGTTTGGTGATGTGGACTTAGCCTATTGTTGTAGCC
The DNA here is from genome assembly GCF_008692025.1 of Phocoena sinus. Classification (NCBI taxonomy): domain Eukaryota; kingdom Metazoa; phylum Chordata; class Mammalia; order Artiodactyla; family Phocoenidae; genus Phocoena; species Phocoena sinus. The sequence goes on along the minus strand of NC_045771.1, from coordinate 68,643,637 downwards.
ATTTTGAAGCCGTTTTGAGCCTTTTGTCTCTTTTTGAATACATCCTAAGTTCTTTTCCTCCCAGTCACACTGTGACTAGCACCTACCTACTAAAGATGATAGGTTGAACCAGATGGGATTTTTCTGAATTTCCATTTTTTGTGGTTTGCACATTTAAAGTTAAATCTTGCTGTAATTATTGTGTTTTTATAGAGTACTGAAGTGTTGAATTTTAATTAAGGCAATTTTCTTGATAAAACTTCCTTTGATTCAGGTTCTACTCATTGGCAGATGTTTTCTTCCCTGCTGTGTAGTACACGTTCTTCAAATCGTGTAGCATAGATTTTAAGTTCTAAAGGCAGAATTCCTTTCTCCATAAAATATTTTAGTGTTAATGAGCTGATTACTTTGAGCTCTTCCCTAATCCTCTTATCCATCAAGTTAGCAGTGGTAAGAGACTCACATTTTTATGCCTCATATTCTGACAGGCTGATGCATGACTAAGGCTGTTTGGTTTATGAAAAGGAGTGGTACTAGGACAGCAAAGGGGAGACAGAGGGAGGGAAGGAGGAGAAAAAAGCACATGTTAAATCTTTCACTTACTAAATTTGTGACCTTGTGCAAGTCGCTTAGCTTCACAAATCCTATTTCCCCAAGTGCACGTGGATACTCAACATCTCCATATCCCATGCCTGGTAAGGAGCAGATGTTACCAGTCAGATTGTTGGACTAGCATTGTACAGAGTCAGCAAATGAGTAATGGAGAGAGGCGAATGCTTTGCATTGAAGGGGTCAGTTTGATAGCTGAGGAAAAGAGAGGAAAACATTCAGCAGATGGCAGGACAAAAAATATTTAAAAATCACTTTGGAAATTTTTGTGAGAAAGATAGAGAACAGACACTTATATGACAAATATGACTTTTGGGGAAAGGATGGTGAAAATGATTTTAAGAGCTTTTTATTTTCTGTGCATAACCCCCGTTTGACATTTTTTGAAGAGTTTGCCATGAATATATAAATTACCTCTCCATTACTTTTGATTGTCAGATTGGTGTTACTTTGGCTGTGACACCATGCTATGTCTGGGCCACAAAGTTGAGCAGCTTTTTAACCAGTTACATATGAAAAGAGGTGCAGAAGAAAGAGAAGAAATAGGTGTTGAAGATCGCATTATTTCATTTTACCCTCACACAACCCTGCAAGATGGTAACATTATCCCCACAGATAATTCAGTAATGCCTAGAAGACCTAGGATCCTAACCCAGGTCTGACTGGCTCCACTAGATTTTGCTTTGCAAAATGAAATATACATATGTGTTAATTAGGGCCATTCATTATGCAGAGCTGTTGAACAAACACGGATATATACTTTCTTAAATGGCATTATGGTTAACACATGATTTTTCTCTTAAAACATAATCACATCATAAAATAAAATGCAAATTTTGCATTATTTCAAATACAAAATGGAACTTCAAAGAAAGCTCATATGTGAGAGCTGACAATTTGATCTATGCCTTCAGATAAGGTGGGGAATGTGGAGGACCAAATGGGTGTACATTGGCTCACATTGCTGGGGAAGTGAGAGACGATTGTGGAAGCAGCATCCATCAAACTGTCTTATTGATAGGTTTTGACTGTAAAACAAGAAAGATAAAAATGTATTAGAGGGGCTTCCCTGGTGGTGCAGTGGTTGAGAGTCCGCCTGCCGATGCAGGGGACACGGGTTCGTGTCCCGGTCCGGGAGGATCCCACATGCCGCAGAGCGGCTGGGCCCGTGAGCCATGGCCGCTGAGCCTGCGCATCCGGAGCCTGTGCTCCGCAACGGGAGAGGCCACGGCAGTGAGAGGCCCGCATACCGCAAAAAAAAAAAAAAAAAAAAAAAAAAAAAAATGTATTAGAAGTTGAGCAAGTTTCCCAGTGTAACAGAAGGTAGCAGTGATCATATTCCCATCCTCCGGTAAGTTCTGTTTGGCCTACTGCAACCATCCAACTAATATATTCAGGAATTAATGAGAAATTAAAGGGGAAACACTTTATATTTTGTGATGCTCTGAAAAGCCTCTTCTGATGATGCTTTAACTTGTAAATGAGTGAATTTTGTGCATTATTATTGTCCGGGGCTCAGCTGAACTGGGAAAGAGAGAGCTGAGCTGCCAGGTTTCAGAGTAGTTGATTAAAGCAACAAGCCAAAATGAAGTTAGGCCTTTAAAACTGTGATGGTATGAGCAGGAGTCCACAACAGAGAAAGCACCAACTCCCCCTGTTCCTTTCTCCTCCCACAGGTGGAGGGTCAGGTGCATCAGCACAGACATGGGGGCTGTGACGGTCGTGTCTCACTGCTGAGGGAGCCCCAAATAAAATGCTCTGGCTGTTTTATGGACCCTGGGTTGGGGAGAACGCAAGGGGGAAAGGCTAGGAGTGGAAAAATACTGGGTCCAGAGTCCGAGTGGAGTCTTCTCTAAGTTTGCCTTACCTTCTCCCTCAAGGAGGTCTCAGCAGAGGCATCTGCAGAAGATCTCTGCCCAAGGCCTCAGATCAAGAATCCGGGAATGAAGTTGCCTGGGCTCAGAATGTCAATATGTGAAAGAGCTTGTCCCACCTGGGGTGGGGGGGGGGGGGGGGAGGGCTGAGTCTCCAGCTCAACTTCTTCCAGACTGTGCACCAAGGCTAGTTCGGGGAGGACAGCTTTCCCCCTCGAGGCCTGCCAGGTAAAACCTTTGTAAAGGCCTATAATCAGGCCTAGAAAATTTCATACTGGTTTGTTTTTTTTTTTTTTTTTTTTGCGGTACACGGACCTCTCACTGTTGTGGCCTCTCCCACTGCGGAGCACAGGCTCTGGATGCACAGGCTCAGCGGCCATGGCTCACGGGCCCAGCCGCTCCGCGGCATGTGGGATCTTCCCGCACCAGGGCACGAGCCCGTGTCCTCTGTATCGGCAGGCGGACTCTCAACCACTGCGCCACCAGGGAAGCCCTCATACTGGTTTTTAAGCAGAAGCTGGACTCCCCAATTATCTTTATTGGTGAACTTTTTTGACTTAAATTTTCAGAGCACCAAAGAAGCTTATAACTGTAAGGAGGAAATGTAAGAACCTTTGTATTCTTTTGCAAGGGGGAAAAACAAAAAGAAAAACAAAAAATCTACTACTTTTAGCTATTACTGCTTTTTTCTTCTTTCCTGAAACAAAATTCTCACAAATTTCTGCAGTCAGCCCCAGTAAGCCACTGGTTTCGCAGCTGCTCTATTTCATCCTCTCTCTTCCTCCTCCTCCTCTCCCTCCTCCTTTCTCCTTTTTGTTGACTTTTTTTTTTTTTCCTGCGGTACGCGGGCCTCTCACTGTTGTGGCCTCTCCCGTTGCAGAGCACAGGCTCTGGACGCGCAGGCTCAGCGGCCATGGCTCACGGGCCCAGCCGCTCCGCGGCATGTGGGATCCTCCCGGAGCAGGGCAGGAACCCGTGTCCCCTGCATCGGCAGGCGGACTCTCAACCACTGCGCCACCAGGGAAGCCCATTTTTGTTGACTTTTAATGGGGAAAGTAATCATTTTAGAAAGTCTGGCTTAAAATTTTGTATGTGCCTATATGTAGACACCTGCTGTATTAAAATGAGAAATTAATGTAAATTGTATACGTTATAATATTAATTTGGGCTTCATGAATTAAAAATGGGAAATATGGTTTGTTTTTAACGATGGTTACAACTTGCAAATTGATTATTGGAGGCGCAGTCTTAAAGTAACAAGTGACTATTTCAGATTCCCTTTCTGGATAGCATCTACCGTGTTGGGTTCTACAGTAATGAATATCTTCATAGAAAGTGTGAGCTTCGTGGTTTGCTTTGCAAGACACAAAATGTCCTGGTTCAAATCATGAGTATTTTATATATATGATTTTTCATTTTTCCATAATCATTGTCATTTCTGGCATTTTTATTCTTATAGTAGGATAAATTCTTTTTGATTTGACCTTGACCTGAGTGAAAGTTTTGTGAAATTGTCAAAGTCCTCATCTTTCTTTTCCCTGTGCTGAGCCCACTTTTCAGAGGGACGTTTGTCTTTTCTTCTTCCCTTCCCTTTATTTTTTGGAAGGATCGGCGGAATGTGTAGATGAAGAGAAGTTTCTAATACAAAGGAATAGGACAGTAGCAAGACAAAAACTCCATTCTGTTGGGGATAGCCTTTCTTTGTTTTTCTAATTTCAGCCACTAAATTCACCTCTCATTTTATACATACAATCTATACTAGTATGAGCACCGTGTGAAGGAATTTTGTGGATCAAATGTGTGCCATGTTCGTGTACAGTATCTCTGGTTGTAAACATGATAAAATTATCAGTGAAACTCCCAAATTTGATCCTGAAGGGTGTTGTCCAATGAATCATTTATGTTTGTAGGAGACAGCATTGTAGCTAACAGAGCAGGAATGGGACCCAGATGTTTTTCTGAAAAGTTGGTTGCACTGGAGGCAAGGAGCATTACCTAAAGTGGAGGGGGTCATATGGAAGTGAAGGTTGGAAACATCCCATTACAAGTCATATATCACTGAGCTGACAGCATGGGTTTCAGCTTGTTTTTATTTAAATCATGAAAGCAGCTGCTCAGCTGTCTAGCTGTATTAAATTTAACCCCTTTTCCTGGCAATTGAATTCAGTAATTTATGCAATTTTGATTGGCCCACTGCATAAATATCATTTGGAGAGCTTTCACTTATTTTTGTCCCTTAAATTCACATCCAGATTGATGATTGGCTAATTTTTCTCCTGAATGAGAATGCTTGCAGATAATGCACCTGGCTGAGTCTATTAAGGCGAATCACAGGGGAATACTGTAATTTCAGCTTTGGCAGATAATTGCTGTGGCAAAACATGAATGAATGCCAGATAGCTTTTTAATGATCATTTGTATCTCTTGGTATCTTGTACTTATTTTCCTTTAGTTATTGTCTTTCCTTCTTCTTTTTCTCTTAGTGACTTTTTCACTTCTATACATGCATTTCCAATATGTCCTTCTGCCTAACTCTTAATATTTTGAATTGTGCCTCTTTTACTTGACTCTTTCACAACTCTCCTCCAGCCCTTTTTCCTCAATCTTTCTTTGCCTCGCCTACACTGTGCCTCTCTTTCCTGGTACTCAGCCTCCCTTTAAACCCCTTTCCAGTTTTATAGCCTGCAGAGTTGGTTTTAATTACCTTTCCTTGAGCTCTGTGGATCTTTTGGGATTTTCCATGCCCTCCATGAAGTATGTTTTGTCAACATTGGAGCACCTTCAACTCATGTTTTGGCCACATGTGCCTCAAGCTACCTGCTAATTTAAGATATATTTTATCACTTGCCCACCAAAGTTGAGACTTACTGTGTTGCCTGTTGGAAAAGTATAGACTTTAATTTCCTGTGGAAAGAAACAATATGGGAGGAAACACAAGTTTTATTTAAAACAATAGGAGAAATGGATAAAAATAGGGGTAAGCTGGTTCTAGGGGAAAAGATGAAAATAAGGCACGTTTTTCACATTTGTCTGGATTTTTCAGGTAATTACTCAAGTAATAATTCAGCATTCTTCCCTAATTATAATTAAAGGTCCTTGCCTTTCTTCTGTGAGATGATAATTTATTGGAGATACAGTCTGAAAAAGGCATTTCTTTGTTTTTCTTTTTATTGATTTTATAATGATGTCTTCTGTTGGATTATTTTTCATGGATGTGAAACTCTTCGGAAGGTGACTCTGATAATAAGGTATATCTGTAAGATTACCATCCAACGTTTTTGCCCTAAAAATAGTTGGAAATTAAGGTTTGAGAGTAATTTAGTGTGCCGTTATGTGCCAAAATGATTCGCTATAGGTCAGTGAGCAAGCTGACATTATCCAGGGCTATTTTCTCCAGGGATAATAATAAAGTAAAGGTCCTATGCAGAGAGAATTTTGTTTTTTCTCAAAAGCCAGCTCTACCAAAACAGAAATTCTGACCCTATATTTCTATTCTCTAAAAATGTAGCATGTACATACTGCTATATTTAAAATAGAGGACCAACAAGGACCTACTGCTATAGCACAGGAAACTCTGCTCAATACTCTGTAACAACCTAAATAGGAAAAGAATTTGAAAAAGGATAGATATATGTGTATGTATAATTGAATCACTTTGCTGTACACCTGAAACTAATAAAACATTGTTAATCAACTATACTCCAGTGTAAAATAAAATATATATATATATATGTAAGTAAAAGGAAAAAAAATTAAAATGTAGCATGGCTCAGTGAGCTAAGTAATGGACTGGACCATCAAGGACTATTTGTTAATGTAGGACCTATAGAAGATTGTTGTGATTAATTTTATATCTACTGTTTTCTCATTAGAAATCAATTCAGAATATCCTTCTCAGAATTCGAGCCGGAAGATAATTGCCATCTCACAGCATCACTGACTTTTCTAAGGTCATGTCTGACAATGGCTAAACAGTACAGAATCCCTGTAAACAAAGAGCAAACTGGTTTCTTTTAGTGCAGATCATCTCCTTGGCTGCCAGTCTGACTTTAGATACAGATCTAGGCCAGTGATATTTGAAATAAAGAGTGCATTATCAGATGTTATAAAGAGGTAACATCGAGCTCAAGGTTCTGCTTTTTGGATACCCTCCAGACCCAGGTTTGATAAGATTTTAGTGAATAAAACCTGATGTGAGAAGGGCTGGTTTTTATTAGGGCCGAGGATGAATAGGATGGAGGCAAATAAAGCCAGGACAAACTTGAGTCACATTTATACCTATGAAATATGCAATGAGAAAATGTCTGTCACAGTAGGGGCTGCCTTGTCCTGTTCATTCACTCAGTAAATATTTATTGAAAAAGTTCAGATAGTGGGCTCGGTGCCTAGATGCCCAGGTAAGAAGAGAACTGTAGAAAAAAACTGTCAAGAAAAAGCCAAGTTTCACAGAATGAATATCATAATTTGGACGAATCAGTTTAATCAGTACTCAAATAATTAAGAAGATACATTAAAATATTTACTATGTCTGTGCTTGTCTTTCCTGAATATTTCATAAACCAAGACATATTCATTTACTCATATGAACAATAAATGACCTTAGGGATGAATATGTTGGTATTTTTATTGAGAGCTAGATGAGTAACAATTGCAGTAGAAGCTGAATAACCTTAGCAATTATCAAAAAAACTCAACAAAAACCATTAGGTTGATTTTTTCATCCCTCAGATTAATGTATATTTTTAAAAACAGATCATACTAAGATTGGTGTGAGTATAATGAGATGTGCATACTTTTAGACTTCTAGTTGTATTATAAATTTTCACACAATTTTACTGGGAGCTTTGGTAATAGGTATGGAGAAATTTAAGATATTTGTGGTCTTTTGTAGTAATTCCAACCACAGAAACATGTCATAAGAAAATACAAAGATTGGCTGAAAGGTTGTCATATAGAGATTACCATCACCTTACTATTTATAGAGGTAAATTATTAGGAGCATATGGAATATGCAGTTTTAGGGAAAGAATAAAATCGTGAGCATTTATGCAGTGAAACACTGCATAATTCTTGAGAATCTTATTTTTGAAGAATATGAAATCACAAAGAAAAATGTTCACGTGTTAAAATGAAAATATATCAAAATATGTAGTATGATTTAACATGCACTGAATAAAAAGAAATATGAAGAAAAAAATTGAAGGGATTATACCAAATGTTGATAATGTCTTCCCAAACTACCCCCACCACTGAATTGGGATCTTTATTTTTGTTTTTTATAATATTCCTATTTCCAGTATTTCGGCAATATGTGTATATTTTTAGTAAACAAAAATTAAATGTTTAAAACCCTTCCAGTATTACTAGATGTGTAATATGAAGCAAAATAATTTTTAAGACTTTTGAAGATATAATTGGACCCTGTTACTAATATCGCCAAATTTGCTAACTGCTTTGATCCTCTTCGTGAGCCAACCATTGTGTCATATTTCCTATGGACAGTCCTATCTAACCTCTTAGAGTTAGAATAGGAAAGCAGTGCTCAAACAGCAGAAGAGAAATTTCAAGCATGGAGTTCCAGGGGCATTGGGTGATGAGGAAGGGATATAAGACAGTTAGAGGTCAAAGATTTGACCACAGTGTATAGTTCCAAAGAACAGTGTGGCTCTGTGAAATCCTTTTCCCTTTTATTATACTCCTATTCTAGAACTCTTTGGAAGCCTGGAGTATAGGGAGGAATATCATACCTCCTTAAAAATAGTGGCTCTCAGGGCTTCCCTGGTGGCGCAGTGGCTGAGAGTCCGCCTGCCGATGCAGGGGACGTGGGTTCGTGCCCGGGTCCGGGAAGATCCCGCATGCCGCAGAGCGGCTGGGACCGTGTGCCGTGGCCGCGGAGCCTGCGCCTCCGGAGTCTGTGCTCCGCAACCGGAGAGGCCACGACAGTGAGGCCCGCGTACTGCAAAAAAAAAAAAAAAAAAAAAAAAAGTGGCTCTCTGACTTCTAGATCTATTTCATTCTTACTACCCATAGGTAGTAATCCTGACACACATCACTGTAAATAAATGTTATATATCAAAGGTTCATTAAAAGAATGCTTCAAATAACAGTTACTTGACAATGAAGGTATGATTCTCCAGCCAAGTTTGCTTAGAGCACATATTTTTAGCACATTTCCCAATAAAGCTGCTGATAAAAAAAATGTTTGCATGTTTACATATTCATCATTTATTTGTCAGGATTCAATTAATTATACAGATCTCAAGAATTCAAATGCCATAACATTGCTGTTCATCTGTAGTTAAATGTAGTCATCATTATAACAAATTTTAAATAGCTAAGGGCAGGAATTAGAAAAGATATAGGGAAAAATGTGTGTTTAAAGTAAAAACTACACATTATCTAGACTCCTGGAAAAGGCCTTTTCAGGTATCAGATTCTTATTCTAGGGAAGCTATTTTACAACTCTATAAATTATAGATAACTCATAGCAAGGTAAAAATAGCTCTTATCTGTAGACATGTAAATTCTGTCCTGTCTAGCTCCCTCTTTCACATGACAAAAATCAATTTTACATCCTATTGCATTCATTTTAATATTTTGTAAAAGTACCTGTTCTTAATATTCTCTTTTGACCCAGTTATAAGATCTGCCTGAGTTCAACCCCTAACAAACGTTCATTCATATACCTAGATGAGATTCACTTTTTTTTCTGAAAATTATCTTTTTAAAAGAAAAGCAAGTAGTCATTTCTACTTGAAAATGTGATGGAGAATCTCAATATAATGATATCACTGCAACTATAGTTTCGTCAAAATTTTTATCTGCTAATTTCATCTTGGATATCAGATAATACCATTTCTAGTAACCCTTAGTATCAATACTAAATTGAACAGGAATAATGATCAAATTAGAAATACCAATTACTGTGCCATTTTGAATTTTCTTCACATCTTTTAGGTTTTGGCAGGAACTGGATTTCAATAATTTCTTTAAATTTTGGTCATTCATTTAAAGTTTGCAAAGCTATTGGATTCCAGCTATTATGCTTCACCTATGCCCATAAGATCTTAAAGTGGTGTTGGTGTTTGAATTAAATATAAAATTTAACCAAATTCAATGCTTGATTTTTTGAGTGTATCTGGGATTCACATGAGCCCATGTACATGCATAGGTACACACCATATTTTGAGACATTTGCAGAAATATGAATCTATACTGTAATCATTTTATCAATATTAAATTCTTTACATCTGGCGATAGTTTTGTAATTATGTAGGGCAAAGTCCTTGTTCTTAGGAAACAAATACTAAAGCATATAGGCGTAAAATTTCTTGTTATTTGCAATTTCAAATGGTAAAAAATGTTTAGAAAAGGGAGAAGTATTGATAGGAGAGAAAACACCTATGGCCAACTATAATATGTATGTGAAAGATGTAAAGATTATAGAGGTATTTGTGGTACTATTTTTTTTCCATTTTTTGTAGGTTTAAAATTTTCATAATAAGGTGGGGGAAATTGATCATTTATTTAACAAATTAGAGGATAAGTTAGTAGATGCAACAATTTTCTCTATAACCAAGTAGGGTTGCTAGGTTACTGAGCATTTCTAATCATTAGTCAAGTAAGTTGCAAAAGGGGGCTAACACAGAAAAAAGTTTCGCCTTTAAGGGACTATTTAGGTGAATGTTAAAAATCACCAAATCTCCATTCATTCATATTCTCTCTCTCTCTCTCTTTCTCTCTCTCCGTGTCTCTCACACGCATTTTCTTTCTTTTTCTCTGTTTTACTTTAAAAATATTTTGAGCCTTTTGTCTAAGTTTGCTGTTAATCAGGCTGTCTCACTTCATTATGATTTCCAAAATCAAAATTTAAGGCTACATTTCAAATATTGGTAAACTAGTTAATTTAACTGATCATCAAATCTTGAGTAACCTCAGTATTCTATTTACCTAGACCAAAAATATTGTTATCAGATACCTCCCAGAATATAGTGGATTCATAACAGTAACAATATTCTTTTCAAAATGCCTTAGTGGAGTGATTAAACCATGGCAAAGTGGACCAATTTGAAGCTTACATCCTACCTTCTCCTCCAAAGGTAGCGTTTCAGACGAGATCAGGCGCATTCAGGGTGGTATGGCTATAGACAAAGGTAGCATTTCAGACCAAAATATCTCAAAGAGCAACTACAGGGAAGATTAGAGGTTTTATTCTCCAAATGCAATATCTAATCATAAAATAAGTATTTAAGCTATTTCTCCTTTGTAAATTTTGAGATAATTTGAAGGTAAAGAGGGTCGTGCTATATAAATATTAAGAATCTTTGACTTTTAAATTGACAGAAATTGTTATGAAACTGGTGAAACTGTACAACATGTGTCTAGTAATCACCTGATAATTGATAGATACTGGAAAAGAGGTAAAACTGTGTTCCTTCTGTTGAGTTTTTCTCCAGGAGGAGAGCAAGTGTCTACTCCCTGAAGGAAGCAAATGCTTAAATTTAACTTTATGGGTGGCATGTTTAACATCGAACTGCACAATATTTTCTTTAAAGGACTCCCATATGTTTATTCTCTCTTTAAAAGGAATTCCATAATTTACTTCCAGTATGTCTGCAAAAAAGGCAAAGTAGTATATTCAACTCTTCAGTAAGGTGAAAAAATATCAAAGTTGACTGCTAAGAAATCAAGACTGTATTTGATTTTTTAGGGGAAAAGAGAATTATGCATATGTTTGCTACTATTGCCCTTTGTCTCAGAGAGGGAAATAAAGAATTCAGAGAGAAAGACAAGGAGGATCTTTTTTTTAATCATGTCATTTTTTTCCCCCTGTCTTTATTATGATGTAGGTAAAGTTGTTAGTTCATGACAGGCACCTCTGCAGCATTCAGCCTTATCAGCCAGATTCCAAACTTTTGATAGATGACTTAACAAAAGCTGAGCTCGGGCTCAAGAAACTGTCAGATGGACTTTACTTCCAGAAGGGTTGGAAGAGATTCATGGAAATCACCCTGTAACTCTGATCCGACACACATGTCCTCAATATCCAGAAGCCAAATAGGGGCCAAATTATTCTTCTACATTTTCGGTTGGCACAGTACCAAGGAGGCACACTGATTCAGAAAAATTTTACATAAGTTGATCCGGTTTGCTTCTCTCTCTCCTTCTAATCTTTGGGGGATGTAAAAGGAAACCAATTGTTAAAAATTCTAATATCTTGATTTTATTTTTCCTATTCTCTCAAATTTATTGAACGCTTCTATGGTTTTATAAGATTTATGAATATTATTGCGGAAAATAACATCATTATAAGCCTACATATCACTTTGGAAACATACTTTATTTAAAATTAGATTAATGTTATTTATTTTAAGGGACAGATGTTAAGAATCATATATGATGATGTTACTACTAATAATAAGCATGTATTGACATCAATTAATAGCCAGTTCTAGACTTGGTTTTACAATCAGTTCTAAAACGTAAATAGTTGTAAAATGAGGTTAATTTTCTATTGAAATAGAATTTCAATTTTCTATTGGAAATCCATACTTAAAGAAACGTTTCTGGATTGATACAATGTATTATTTTTACATACACTGTAATGTATTACATGTAAAAACTGACTTTGGTATGTATAAGACAATACGTCAAATGCTTTAGAGGGAAACACATTGAATTGGATATTTTTCCTGGCCTTAAAGCATAGTTGGGTAGGTGTATAAGATATTCAGTAGCCATCACTGCAGGCGATATGTAGTAAATGCAATAAAAGAAATAAAGGCGGGAAATCTGGAGGTTTAGAGGAGGTAGAGATTCTATATTTTTGAGAACTGAGATCATGGAATATTCCATGAAGGAGGTAACATTGAAGCCCACCTTGAAGGATGGGTGGGATTTAAAGAAATGGGATTGGAGGAAAAGAGAAGTAGAGGGAGTGAGAATGAGGAGAGCAGTACAACAGGAAAGATCTGGGGTGCATTTAGGAAACAAGTAATAAGCTCTCGGGTATTTCTGAAAATATGCTATGGGGTTATTAGGATAATATAAAAATATTTTCTTATGTATATATTTCTTGGGGGAACTCATTCACTCTCATGGTTAAATCCCCTATAATCCTTTAAATCCATCTTTTTCTCTCTATCCCCACGGCCAAAACTATTCTAGTTCTGGCCCCTGTCATCATCCGCTTACAGAGACAGCATCCTAACAGGTCTCTCCCGCAGTGTGCCAGTCACCACCCTTCACGCCACAGCCAGGTGCTGCAGAACAAAGTTAATCATATCACTTTGTGATGAACGTCCCTCAGTTGCCTGCCCTGTCTTAAGCAAACCTTATCTCTCTCTACTTGTTTCCTGTGCTTTTGGGGTTAGACCGTTCCGAACGTCTCTTAATTCTTCCAGCGCGTGCTCTTTTTTTCTCCCTGGTTATTTGTCTCTAGCCCCCAAATTTTCCATTCTTTTTTCCACTAGCAAACTCCCCTTTATCTCTAATGTTTAAGTATCATTTGTTTAACCATGCAATCACTCTTTCATAAAGATTTAGTTGAGGAAATAATGTATTCCAGGCCCTTCATTCTTCCAAGAGACTTGCCTTGATCTCCCAGACTGTGTTGTGTGGCCCTGCTACACACAGCACCCTGCATGTCACTGTATTGTCACTATCGGTTCAGTGATCTGTTATTATCTGTTCCAATACAAATCTCAGACGAGTAGAAATAGCCTGATGAATGTTGTTGGGTATTGTACAGATAATTCATGCACGGAGGTAAAACAAATTTGAGCAATAAATAAACCTATGAATCTTTCTCTTACTACACATGAATATGCCAGATTTTCCTGATTTGAATGATCTCTTGCTCAATTTATCTCACATATTTTATACTCCTGTAATGGTATTCTCCTACAGAATCATCCAGTGAGATACCCATTCTTCAGTGTGGTTTTGAATAGCCCCCATAGAAAGGCTTCTTTTTCAAATTTTCTTTTACTCCCAAATATGTTCAAAGAGAGTCAGGCCAACAAGGGTGACTGTGGACTCCTCGCTTCATTTGTGTTACTTCTCCTTCTCTCCACCCCAAGTCCAGTCCACTGCTCAGGCCCAGGGGAATACCATTTCTACCTTGATGGTGTCCTGAACCTTCACTGGTCTCATTAATTCCCTCTTTTTAATTAAAAATACGTTTTTTGTTTTTTTTTTGGCTGCGTTGGGTCTTGTTGCTGCGAGCGGGCTTTCTTCTAGTTGCGGCGAGCGGGGACTGCTCTTCGTTGCGGTGCGTGGGCTTCTCATTGAAGTGGCTTCTCTTGTCACGGAGCACGGGCTCTAGGCGCGCAGGCTTCAGTAGTTGCAGCGCGTGGGCTCAATAGTTGTGGCTCGCAGTCTCTAGAGCACAGGCTCAGTAGTTGTGGTGCACGGGCTTAGTTGCTCCGGGTCATGTGGGATCTTCCCAGACCAGGGCACAAACCCGTGCCCCCTGCATTGGTAGGCGGATTCTTAACCACTGTGCCACCAGGAAAGCCCTAAAAATACCTTTAAACTATAATTTTTTTCAAACTATGGAAAAATTAAGCAAATCAATTAAAAATACCCATGATTTAACACTGTTTAATCAGAGTTAAAATTTAAATTTTTTTCCAGCTGTATTGAGGTATATTGACAAATAACACTGTAAGATATGTGAAGTGTACATGTACATGTAAAGATTTGCTGTATACATACATTGTGATAGAATTCCCCATCAAATTCATTACCACATCCATCACCATGGAGAGTTAAGTTCTACTCTATTAGCAAATGTCATTTATACAATACAGTGTTATATGGTATATATCTATAGTTATATAGTTATCAACTACAGTCACCATATTAAGCATTAGATCCTCAAACCTTATTCATCTTATAACTGATAGTTTGTACCCTTTTACCAACATCTCTTTATTTCTTCATTCTCTACCCCACCAGCCACTGGCAACCACTTTTTTACTCTATTTTTCTTTAGGTTCCACATATAAGTGATTCTAACATGTGTTAGATTCTAATTAGACACATGTTAGACACATGTAACTTCCATGTCTCCAACTCATATTTTTGTTTCTATAACTCTCTCTTTAGCATTTCCATCTTCTAGTTTCCTAATTTTATTTTCTTCTGTGTATATTGAGCTTTTCCACCAGCACATTGGATTTTTAATTTTAATAACTATATTTGTTTTGAGATTTTTAAATTTGGTTTATGTTTAAATTTATCTCCTGTTTTTTTCTTAGTTCCTTGTTTGTTCCTCATTATTTCTACTATTTTTATCCCTTTAAAATATAAAGAAAATTCTTACTTTATTCTACCTTTCCAAATGCTTCTTTAGTTCTTACATTCATGGTATAAATTATCCATTTCTTCTATCTGTTAGAATCTCCCTCAGGATGTTTTTGGTTTGCTTTTATAAATGTGTGTGAGTGTATGGATGTGTGTATACTTACATTTTTACTATAAGCTCATGCTCATTTGGGATTTTTATATCCCTGGGCTTCTCACGTGCCTTGGCATGTGATAGCATCTTTATGATTTAATATTTATTTCTTTTGGGCCACCAGCAATTTCATGTTACAGACCCATTTTTATGTTAGTTTAGCATCTTTGGATATCTGAACCACCCTCACTTCTAGAACAAATGTTGGCTGTTCAATATCTCATGCAACACTTTGATTTTTTTTCCCATTTGTAGCATAGGGTGAACTAAAAGCTTCCTTGCCACCTCTCTGGGCCAGTGTTTGTTTCCTAGTATCTTTTCATGGATTGGGCATAATGTAGAATGACCACCTCTGGCATCACAACACTTAAAGATTCAAGACCACATTTCATGGCTCTATCGAGCATTAAAACTCCAGTTCCAGCTTTGTCTTCCTTCCCGTTCCTGCTCTTTTCCCCAGCATCTAGAATTCCCTTTCTTTCTTTTGAGATGAGGTATATATTAGGTTTTCAAAGGTTGCATTTATGTAACATTTCAATGTATTTGTGGTAGAAGAGGGTCTGTATCTGTGTAATATGTCACTTTACTTAAAGGCCCAGCCCCTTTGACGGTGTGTATTATAAATATAGTATTGTTTTATACTATTTCTCTATTACTTTAGTTTTAGTACATATCTAGGAATATAATGCATGCTCAATAGATTTGTGTTAGTCTGTTGATCCTGGAGCTTCCAACTCTGCCATGCAATAAGTAACTCTTAGTTTTATGCTTTATGTTTTATATAAAAAGAACCTAAACAATAACATACTTAATTTTATCAGGCATATTCTGAATCTAATACGCAATTTGACCAAATAGGATTTTTTATATTGTTAGACTTTGTACAATTAGAATATTTTTATTTAATCTTATTACTATTTATAAGTAATTCATATAGAATTTCACTCTATTCATTTACCATAAAAATATAAGTTAATTGTTATGGTGTGAAAATCAAGGCTCCTGGAATTTAGTATTACTCACAAGTGTATTGGTACATTTGTGGCTACAGTTGAAAAAAAAAGAGAAAAGGAATGAGAAGGAAAGGAAAAAGAAAAGGAAAAGAAAAAGAAAAAGAAATCCTGTAAAATCATAACCATGGAGAAAGTGCAGTTTTCTAACTCCCGTTTAAAATTTCCCCATGAGAACAGGCAACCCCTTCACGGACTTGAACAGAGATGGGGTTTGAGCACAAAGCCATGAATTCTCTGATTGCTATTTGGCCTGAAGGTTTGCTGGAAGCATCACTGTCCTAGTTAGACTATTTTCCAGCTTTTAAATGTACTAGAGTATGATTGTATTATGTGTTGACCCTGATTTATGTTGAAAACCCAGAAACATTTTTTCCAGAAGAAGTACTTTGTGTATGTGTGAGCCTTTGAGGCCTGACCCCATCTGAGAGTTGACTGGCTCACCTCAGTGTACTGTTCATTTATTCAGATGGCTGGACTCGAAAGGAGGAATCTTTAAATATCCAGTGGTATTTCAGTGAAATAAATATTGTGAAGCAGATACGGGTTGTTTAAAATGTATCACTATGATGTAATATGTCAATGCTCAATTATACGTTTGCATGCACCTTAAAAAATTCTGTCTCCAGAGAAAAACTGATTGTCATAATACCACGTTTCAATTAAACCCACATCCCAGGCATTCTGAGTTCCAAATTCCTGAAGCCCTCAAGTTAATGTGTTCCATGTTGTGGGGTTAATTTACATAAAGTTCTGGAGCTCCTGCTGCACTGTTTCAAATCTTGGTAGCTTTGATATTCTCCATAGTGCTATACACAAATATTATAAACCAGTTTTCACAGAGACAAGTTATGACTATCAGCAGGAATTAGTTTCATACAGTGATCTCTAACCATATTGTACCAGAACATTATCCAGGCCCCCTTATTTCTGAACTTCATTTTACAGTCCCTATAAAACACATCTGTTCCACTGTGTGTGTTTTGAAAATTAAATGTACTAATATCATTCCGACTGACCCGGCCACCAAACTCATGTGGGAGAAATCCAGTCCACAACCCAAGCTGTGTTGAGGCTTCAGGTCTTGTGGGAGCTTGTAACTCACTTCACCACAGCAAAGGAAAAAATTAAAGAGGGGGAAAGAAAGAAAAAGAAAAGTAACATTTCTGAATATGTGTGTTTTCTTGTGATAAGAGCATAGAAAAATTGTCATTTATAAGGCACTTCAGTCAATATTCATCCTGGTGAAATTTTCAAGGGTCGTGATAGTCATCTCATTCCAGGTTTCTGTAATTTTCTCTGTTTAACTCCTGTTTTTTAATAAGGGGAATCCCTGTACTAAATACTCTGTGATAGACTGGTTTATTGCAGAAGGTCATAACTAGGTTAAAAAAAAAAAAAGATAGTATTCAAATCTAAAATTAGTTTACTTATAACAGAGTCCTGATACATCATATTTGTTGTGACAGAATTTGAATTGGATTTATTCACTTGAATGTTTGAAATAAAACTTCTGCCTACATAGGTCTTAAAGGATCACTGCTGTCAAAGATGCAGTTAGAAATAGCAATGGAAACCAAAAGCTGAGGGCAGTTAAAACATTTCAAAGCAAAATTTTTATGGCAAAGAAGTCAAGCTAAATATTCTCCTGCATATTAAGGTAAAGTGGAGTAACATCATATGTGCATTTAAGCTACTCTCAGAATTTGGAACTTACTGCTAACTCCAAGATGCACTCTAATATCTTGTTTGACCTTCTCAAAAGCAAACACATTCATCTAACATGTAGTACTAGCGTAATAGAGTCTCAATATTAAAAATAAAAAGGAGTAGGGCTTCCCTGGTGGCGCAGTGGTTGAGAGTCCGCCTGCCTATGTAGGGGAGGCGGGTTCGTGCCCCGGTCTGGGAAGATCCCACATGCCGTGGAGCGGCTAGGCCCGTGAACCATGGCCGCTGAGCCTGCACGTCCGGAGCCTGTGCTCCGCAACGGGAGAGGCCACAACAATGAGAGGCCCGCGTACCGCAAAAAAAAAAAAAAGATAACCAGAAACAATTTAGAGCTCATTATCCCTTTCCTTCCTCCCTCCCTCCCTTCCTCCCTCCCTCCCCCCCTCCCTTCCTTCCTTTTTTTTTCTTTCTTTTATTTTTTCCTGCTAAGTTTTGTCATTTAACCGAAAGGCAAGATTGGTTTAAATTATCAGACATCTACATACTTTACTTTGATTGTTCTCTTCAGTATAGCACAAGGGTTCTCAAACTTGAGTGTGTGAAGGAATTACCATAAAGGGTTTGTGTACACAAACCATTATACTATAGGGGTTATTTAAGGGATTTTCTAGGGTAATTTTAACTCTGGACAACTTTTGTTGTATGTGCTAACTTCAGAAGCTAACCAAGGTGGTTCCACTTGCCTTTACTTATTTGTGAAAATTATTAACACATTTCCCCAGAATCCATAAAATATACTTCTGGCATAATTATAAACACATTTACAGCTACAAAAATGCTTTCTGAAAACTCATACTGTACTAAAATATAATTATCCCTTTATTCAATATCTTATGTTGGTTACTAGTTTCCCCCAGATTTTTTATAATATTATTTTTAAGGATCCAAGTAATAATCCCTCTCCCCCACCCCTTCTCTCCTTTCTCTCACACTGGAGAGAGAAACAATTGGCAATGAATTATGGACTAGATAAAAACTAAAAGTTTTGAAAATTTCATTTTATAACTTGACCTAGACAGTACATTAATGGCCAAACTTTATTTCTTCCCCTACCCCAGCTTTATTGAAGTATAACTGCATTTCTTAAACTTTAAACTTAAGCAGGTAAGTTATTTAACTCTGAAATTTCTGTTGTCCTTAAAGCTCATCACTATTTACCAATAACTATCAAAATTGTCCATTACTTGTTTTTATTTCAGTATATGCCTCTGCAACTTTTTCTAAGAATCACGCTGCGGCTACTTCTCTGTACCTTTTTGATGATGTCCACTAAGCTATTATTTCAAAGATGAACCTTGAGTTTCTAAATTTCAGCAACAGGGTGCCAGAAAGTCAGCTTATGTCCAGGGAGACGATTAGGGATCTTGATATTTAAAAATGGACAATTTGGAAATCATTTTTCCCATCCTTTGCCGGTCTCTTCATATATTCCACATGTGTAGAGAATGTTTCTTTTAAAGTCTTTTTCCCTGTCTTTTCCTCTGTTATTTCAATTACCTTATTGTGGTAGTATTGTGGGCAAGATGAAGCATTTCTGATGTGTTCTTTTTATTACAAATTTAATTATTTGGGGGAACTATCCTGGGAATTTTCTACCATTGTGATATTGTCTTGGCCAATTCGATTACTTTTCAGATAATAGAACTGAGAATAGGCTTTAGAGATTTTTCTATTTCTATTCTGTCATTGAACAGAAAAAGAAACTAAAGAAACTGACATCCTGAGAAAGTAAAATGACTCAATCATTTTATGATAGAAAGCACAAGAAACCAGGTTTTAGGGCTCTCAGCCAGTGTTTTTCCCAGGGCACCAAATTTAGGATTTTGAAGGCTTCTTTATCCTTGTGATTGTGGTTTTTGAAAGTGATGGATGAGAGGATCCACTGGAATGAAGGAAGTGAATATTAGAATTTCTATTTATAGTCATTTTATCCCATCTTTCTTTTAAAAGAAATCTCTTTTTATATGTCTTAGAATATACAAATAATAATTTAAAGTGAAAAAATTGTAAAGGTAAATATAATGGGGAGAATAACTGCTATGATGTATTTTCAAACAGAGTTTAGAAAATACTGCTGTAGAAGTGGACCTAATATCAATAGTGACAATAACAAATCAGTAGCATCAACTAAACTACTGACATTTGTTGAGCACTTGCATGTATGAAACCCTGTAATACTAACATTATTTTAATTTAATTATTCCAACAACCCTTGTAATATCATCTACGTTTTTCAGGTGAAGGTACTGAGGCAGAGTGGCATTAAATAACTTGTTCAATGAATGGAATTTAACATAGTTCTGTGATTGACCTCCTTTTAGTAAAACATTTTTATTTTCTATTTAAACTCAATATTGTGAAGATAATTTGACCTGAAGATTTAGAAATATATATATATAAAACCAACCTTTAATAGATACGTTCATGAAAAACTGTATAGGTCTAAGTTCTATAAATGAATTCAGGGACTATATTGCTCACCAGTGAGTTCTGTCAGCAGTAGAATGCCTGGCATAAAACAAGAGTGATAAATATTCATGTCGTGGATAGAACCCAATGGGGACTGAGTCAATGTAATTTTTTATACATACATTCACCTTTGATCTAGGAGCCATGCTATTTTTTCTTATGGACACCACACCTAGCATTAAATAAATAATCTTTTTACATTTTTCTAAAAATATATATTTCAAGAAACACCACCACTAGGAATTATTTATTTACTGTAGAATTTTTGGGAAAAATATTTTCCACTATATTACCCAGGATCCCCTGCAGTAGCATCTGTGTAAAAAACAATTGTTTTAACAATTTTAGGTATGCAAAGGAAATTTAATTTAACATGAGAGATCAAAACAGAGGACCGTTAGAAATTATTACTTTTTCCATACTTTTGTCATAAATAAGGAGTTAAAAAGGACACTTTAGGGCACTAAAAGATATAGTTCAGAAGGCTGGCATGATGAAAACACATCAGGAACATCAAACTCTCCCATGTTCTTACACGATGAGAGACATAATGGAACTATCAATACTCCAAACAATGATCAATCTATAATTGTACTTACCCACTAAAATCCTACTCTACTTTGTAGGAGAATTATGTTTTCCCAGCAATAATTATATATTCACAGTTTTAAAAGCATCATTTTAACTCTGACCATCCATGACACAGAGCTGGCATTTATAAAATCTCACATGTTCCAAATTCTACTTATATTTTTTGTCTCCTTATCTGTCACTCTGTTTTCACTTTTAATTTATTGAATCTTTTTAGCACGAAAAGTAACACACTTTAGTAATCTATCTTATATCTTTACAAAGCTTTACAATTTTAAAAATTGAATCAATATTCACCATAATCTTGTGAAAATTAGAGACAGTATTATTCCAATTTTATAGAGGCAGGAACTGAAATTCTAAGTAATCTCTGAGGTAAAATAACTTGTGTTGAGTTGGGACAACCTAATCTTCTTATTCCTTTTCCAGAGTTCTTCTGGTTTGACTAAGGTCACTTAATCTCCCAAGTCAATTGTAATGTGTATGTGGTTTATCATTCTTAGCCTTCACTAATTTACCAGTGATATTCAGATTTCCTGTCAGTAGCTTAATTTTTGGATTAGCAATTGATCACTTTGTCCAAAACTATTTTTCTAGAACAATTTGAAAAACATTCCCTCTGCTGCTTTTATTCAGTAGCATTTGTTCTTTGAAAGAGTCTAATTTAAAATCCATATCAAAGAATATATAGTGGATCTTGGAGGAAAGAAAATTACAGCAAAAATAATAGATATATTGAAGAGAATTGGCCTGGCCAAAGCTCATTTTTGTGAATTATTGCGAAAAAAATAAATGAGAATCTTCAGGTAAAAAATTGAATTCAATTCTGTTCTTTGGGAGAGGGACATCACTTTGTTGTACAGAAAATTGAATAGTCACCTAGAAATATAGATTACTGAACCTCCAGCTCACTTCTTACAATGTTCAAATATATTTTTGATCTAATATGTAAAATATAGAAACCATTAAAAAATAATAAACCTGTATATGTACCTATAGGCATGAGTGAGTTACTTAAATCTTTCCGTTTTCAACTCTCATATCTGAAGAGTGGAGATATATATTTATATATTTATTTATTTATTTATTTAAAGCCAGGAAAATTCATCTTAATTAAAATGTAAATCAACATCTTCTCTAGGTTTCTAGACCTGATATTAATATAGAGAGGACCTTATGTAATATTTCATTAATATACTTTATAGGATATTTTACATATATTAAAAGTTTAAAATAGTGTTTTTGAATATATGTGAATGAAAAGGGAAATGTGCTGTAAAGCAAATGGATAATGCAACATCTGATTGTTTTTTGCCTGGGTTGTGGGAAAAATAAGAAATTAAGTGAATTAAGTACACATTTTGACCTTGCTGTTTCATAAAGAAACAGTGACCCCGTAATGTGGAAATTTCACATCTCTACAATTTTCTCTGTATAGATTGAGCTCTTTCCTAGAAGCTCATGTTATCATGTTTCCTTTAATAATCTTTGCTTTCATAATTAAAGCCATTATTATTTTTATCCTCATCATCAGTGTCATCATTATCACCATTTGGAGCAAAGGAGATGTAGGGCTTTTGAACAGGCTCACACCTTTTTTATAGCTTTAAAAGCTAGAAAATATGCTCTTTGAATGTTCCTAGTATTTATGTAATCAGTATCTACATTGCCAAGGCTTATTGAAAACAGCTGGGTGCCTGCTGCCTGCCTCACCCTTTGTTGGAATTGTTGCCAGAACAGGTAGTCAGAAATGGAAAGTAGGGGAAAATTCAGACATCTGGGGTGTCTCTCAGGAAAGCAGCTGTGGCTTCCTTAGGAAGCAGTCATTGTTTCCCATCAGCCAAGACTCTGTATACCCTTGGGTCCAGTTCTGGCATGGCTGGCCTAGGAGGATGCAGTTTATGACTTAGGACTTAACGCGAGAAACCATTTGGGCAGTCCCATCTCTGGCAGAACATTGAGAGAAATCCCCCAAGCTGCAAGCCATATGTGAGCTGTTGGCCTTCTATTTAGCCTACTCTGGGAGGTTCCCATTTACTGGGGCTCTAATCATTCCTTTGACACAAGCAAAAACAATACAAAAGGATCGTTTCAAAACATATCTTTCCAAGATATACTGGCCTGTTTTAAAAACCAGACATGACTATTATTTCTGTAAACATGGTATTTTTTCCCCAAAAATGAACTCATTTTTAAGAGACTTGTTTTGTTTCCTAGATAGAAGGCAAGGCAAGTACAAGGAATTTTTTTTAACAGCAGGGTAAAAGTCCTGGATTAGCAGTCTTGAATGGTATTCTGCATGTGTAAATATATTCTCTTCCAGATATAAATTTTTGTACATCAAGTATTAAAAGTTGTTATTCATGTGACAAGACCTGGGCTGTTGATTTACGTCAGAGAGATGCCAGGAGCATTGCTATGTAGGACACCCTGAGAATCAACATGCTATTGTGGTAGGATTATCTGGCAGGAACTGCCACTCATTTACCAGGAGAATGGCATTTTCATGGATTAGAACAGAACAATTTTCTTGATAATTTTTATTGAAACAAAGCTCTGGTTTTAGAATGTAGATGCTTTACATTTTAGTAGTCAGAAAAAGGGCATTAGAAAGGTGTGGTACTTTGAATTTTAGATTAAATATCATGTTTTTTATCATTACTGAGGGTTCTGTTAGGACACTTAAGGACCATGATTAATCCAGCAACATTTTATTAAAAAATCTTCAGTTTCAAAACATACTGGATATGAGGGAAACAATTTTATGCCAATGTTAGGCATACTCAGGAAAACTAAAAGGAAATTTTATTTCTAGTAGCCAGAACTTGTTGGCAGAAATATAAAAGCAAAAATTATAATAGCAATTAATTTTTAAATTCACTGAACTATCTTACACTTAAAAAGAAAGTGAAGTCATAGCACACAGGGCAAGGAGTCGGGTTACATTTAATGTTTTACCTATTGCTAACTTTAATACAGAGTCAAACTAGGTAATGTTCATTGGGTCCCTTGTGATTTTTCCTACTCTTGTTTTATTCTTAACTTTATAAAAACTAAAACAGACTATCCTTAAAAGTTTTCATTGCCCTGATTTTTTTTTTTTCCTTCTCACATTCATGAAAAGTAAAGAGGGCTTCCCTGGTGGCGCAGTGGTTGGGAGTCTGCCTGCCGATGCAGGGGACACGGGTTTGTGCCCCGGTCCGGGAGGATCCCACATGCCGTGGAGCTGCTAGGCCCGTGAGCCATGACCGCTGAGCCTGCGCATCCGGAGCCTGTGCTCCGAAGCGGGAGAGGCCACAACAGTGAGAGGCCCGCGTACCGCAAAAAAAAAAAAAAAAAAAAAAAAAAAAAAAAGGGAAGAATATGAGGCTCCATGATAAGTATAAGAGGAAGATTATGAGTGTAAAAAGACTCTTCCTGTAAAATATATATTTCCTAAGATATTTTTCCCAAAAGAATGGTCAACATTGACCCAAGCATTCATTCTCACAAGTGATATTTGGACCTTTATTAATTTGACCTTATTATAACTCTCTTTCCATGTCTTCATAATGTTTTCTCTCCTGTAGTTCAAGAAAAATTTCTAAAATCTTATCACTAAGAACTTGGACAATTAGAAAAATATAAAGTTAGGCTTCAGTTTTGACAAGGCCATATTCTGGTCATACTTTGGATATAAATCATGCCTTATCAACTTTGATTGTCTCTCTAATTTTTCTCTATGTGCTAAGTTGGGCATTTCTTTTTACCTATCCTTTTGACAAACTTCAACTAACAACAACAAAACTAACCTGGAAAAAACTGAGAAAAAGGAAGGCTGGATATTGAGAGTATATGTATTAAAATATTTAGAAAATTTCCAGGAAATCAGTATAAATCGAAGATGTATCATTGCATATAAGGAAAGGCAAGAATGTAGTAAGTAATTAAAGGCAATTTAAAAATCCATGTTACTGGATGGTCGTACCCATAGAATAAGGGTTGGTAATACTCGAAATATTTAAAGTAATATATCTATAAAGACACTTTATTCATAACTTTGAATTTAGAGAGGAAAAATCCACAGATGTTTTTGAGAAATGTAGCATCTATTTTCACTTTATGCTAATTATAGTTTATTCGGTTTCCACTAGATGGGTTTGTATGCACTGTAGCTAATTCATGTCAACTGTCTTCAAGTATATTCTCTGAATTATAGGTAGGTTTTAGAGACCTCTAAGTGATCTCTAATCTTCTTACTAATATTATGGCTTTCAAATGTCATTGTGATATCTCAAAGGTGATCTGAGTGAACAATGGGATATTCTATAGGACTACTGCTGAAAAGGATAAACACTTTCTTGAGCAATTTAAACTTGAAGAAATGAATAACTTATTGTACATAATAGGAGGCAATCATCTCTGGGGAACTGAAGAAATGGTTGCAATAAAGATTCTGCATTTGTTACCTAGATTAACTTAGTGCTTTAGTGCTTCTTTGTCACTGAAATTATATGGGTTCTTTGCCCTCACTGAGTAGTAAAATAATGAAATACCTGATTTTTCTGGTTTCGGAGTTCAGCTGAATTATTTTAAAACTCTGTTCTAATGTTTCTTTTGTGTTTATTTTCTTTTTAAAAAACATTATTGTGGTATGCTTAGTGTATTCTCTCGTTTAAACATTAATTTCAGAAGATGTTTAATGGTTGAGGAAAACACATTCTTTTCAAATAAGCCACTGTTAGTACATGGGCATTCATGTGGACTTTCTTTTCATGTTTTTCCTTAGTTAAGAACATATATTTTTTTTAACTAATGTAAAATTATACTGTTTGATTTAAAGTCTAAATAGAAATGAATATTACTGAATCTTTATAAGACCACATATTAAACATAGCTGTGATTATATCTGCTCTTGAATAGGGTATAGAAATAAGCACAGAGAACACAGGACTTCCAAGTAATAGTAGTTGTTTCTGGAAATATTTCTCTTAAGCCCTTTGTTCATTTGTCTGCATATTACTCAGTATTTTGGTCATATATAGAACATACTGGAAGTAAAATCAATAATTCTCAATTTGTTATGAGTTGGAATTTGTCAAATTGTGTTCTTGCAAAACTCTAGGGGAAAAAATTTATTGTTAACTAATATATTCTAATGTTTTCATTTCAGAAGGACCTTCAATACGTGTGGCTTCAATTTCTTCTCTAGTTCTGTTTGTGTTTATTTCTTCTCTTGCATTAATAGGAAATAGATATTTTGTAGCAATTCAGGTCTCATCTCTGCTTAAATTCTTATCTGTACAGCAGACAGTAGTTATGTTTAAAAAAACAAAATATAATGTTCAAAAGTATAGAGGACACCTACAAGATGGCAGAGGAGTAAGACATGGAGATCACCTTTCTCCCCACAAATACATCAGAAATACATCTACATGTGGAAAAACTCCTACAGAACACCTACTGAATGCTGGCAGGAGACCACAGACTTCCCAAAAAAGCCATGTGGCTGACAGGATCTTGGTGCTCTGGCCAGGTGTCAGGCCGGTGCCTCTGGGGTACGAGAGCTGAGTTCAGGATATTGGTTCACCAGAGACCTCCCAGCTCCGCGTAACATGAAACGGCAAAGCTCTCCCAGAGATCTCCATTTCAATGCTAAGACCCAGCTCCGCTCAACGACCAGCAAGCTCCAGTGCTGGACACCCTATGCCAAACAACTGGCAATACAGGAAAACAACTGCATCCATTAGCAGAGAGGCTGCCTAAAATCATACTAAGGTCACAGACACCCCAAAACACACTACAGAACATGGTCCTGCCCACCAGAAAGACAAGATCCAGCTTCATCCAGCAGAACACAGGCACTAGTCCCCTCCACCAGGATGCCTACACAATCCACTGTGTTTGGAGCCACTTTTCACTTAGTGGCTAAGTGACTAACCTTAGCCACTGGGGGCAGACACCAAAAACAAAGGGAACTACAAACATGCAGCCTGCGAAAAGGAGACTCCAAACACAGTAAGTTAAGCAGAATGAGAAGACAGAGAAACGCACAGCAGATGAAGGACCAAGGTAAAAACCCACTAGACCAAACAAATGAAGAGGAAATAGGCAGTCTACCTGAAAAAGAATTCAGAGTAAAGATAATAAAGATGATCCAAAATCTTGGAAATAAAATGGAGAAAATACAAGAAATGTTTAACAAGGACCTAGAAGAATTAAAGAGCAAACAAACAATGATGGACAACACAATAAATGAAATTAAAAATTCTCTAGAAGGAATCAATAGCAGAATAACTGAGGCAGAAGAAAGGAGAAGTGACCTGGAAGATAAAATAGTGGAAATAACTTCTGCAAAGAAGAATAAAGAAAAAAGAATGAAAAGAATTGAGGACAGTCTCAGAGACTTCTGGGACAACATTAAATGCAACATATTTGGATTATAGGGATCCCAGAAGAAGAGAAAAAGAAAGGAACTGAGAAAATATTTGAAGAGATTATAGTTGAAAACTTCCCTAATATGGGAAAGGAAAGAGTCAATCAAGTCCAGGAAGTACAGAGAGTCCCATACAGGATAAATTCAAGGAGAAACATGCCAAGGCACATCTTAATCAAACTATCAAAAATTAAATACAAAGACAAGACATTAAAAGCAGCAAGGGAAAAACAACAAATAACATACAAGGGAATCCCCATAAGGTTAACAGTTGACGGTTCAGCAGCAACTCTGCAAGCCAGAAGGGAGTGGCAGGACATACTTAAAGTGATGAAAGGGAAAAGCCTACAACCAAGATTACCCAGCAAGGATCTCATTCAGATTTGATGGAGAAATTAAAACCTTTATAGACAAGCAAAAGCTAAGACAATTCAGCATCACCAGACCAGCTTTACAACAAATGCTAAACGAACTTCTCTAGGCAGGAAACACAAGAGAAGGAAAAGACCTACAAAAACATACCCAAAACAAATAAGAAAATGGTAATAGGAACATACATATCGAGAATTACCTTAAATGTAAATGGATTAAACGCTCCAACCAAAAGACATAGACTGGCTGAATGGATACAAAAACAAGACCTATATACATGCTGTCTACAAGACACCCACTTCAGACTTAGGGACACATACAGACTGAAAGTGAGGGGATTGGAAAAGATATACTATGCAAATGGAAATCAAAAGAAAGCTGGAGTAGCAATTCTCATATCAGAAAATATAGATTTTAAAATAAAGACTGTTACAAGAGACAAAGAAGGACACTGCATAATGATCAAGGGATCAATCCAAGAAGAAGATACAACAATTGTAAATATTTATGCACCCAACATAAGAGCACCTCAATACATAAGGTAAATGCTAACAGCCATAAAAGGGGAAATCAGCAGTAACAAAATCATAGTAGGGGACTCTCCCCACTTTCACCAATGGACAGATCATCCAAAATGAAAATAAGTAAGGAAACACAAGCTTTAAATGATACATTAAACAAGATGGACTTAATTGATATTTATAGGACATTCCATCCAAAAACAACAGAATACACCTTCTTCTCAAGTACTCATGAAACATTCTCCAGGATAGACCATATCTTGGATCACAAATCTAACCTTGGTAAATTTAAGAAAATTGAAATCGTATCAAGTACCTTTTCTGACCACAACGCTATGAGAGTAGATATCAATTACAGGAAAAAATCTGTAAAAAATACAAACACATAGAAGCTAAACAATACACTACTAAATAACCAAGGGAACACTGAAGAAATCAAAGAGGAAATCAAAAAATACCTGGAAAAAAATGACAATGAACACACACGACCCAAAACCTATGGGATACAGCAAAAGCAGTTCTAAGAGGGAAACAATACAATCCTACCTCAAGAAACAAGAAACATCTCAAATAAACAACCTAACCTTACACCAGTTGGAGAAAGAAGAACAAAGAAAACCCCAAAGTTAGTAAAAGGAAAGAAATCATAAAGATCAGATCAGAAATAAAAAAGAAATGAAGGAAACGATAGCAAAGATCAATAAAACTAAAAGCTGGTTCTTTGAGAAGATAAACAAAACTGATAAACCATTAGCCAGACTCATCAAGAAAAAAAGGGAGAAGACTCAAATCAATAGAATTAGAAATGAAAATAGAAGTAACAACTGACATTGCAGAAAATCAAAGGATCATGAGAGATTACCAGAAGCAACTATATGCCAATAAAATGGACAACCTGGAAGAAATGGACAAATTCTTAGAAAAGCACAACCTTCCAAGACTGAACAAGCAAGAAGGAGAAAATATAAACAGACCAATCACAAGCACTGAAATTGAGACTGTGATTAAAAATCTTCCAACAAACAAAAAGCCCAGGACAAGATGGCTTCACAGGAGAATTCTATCAAACATTTAGAGAAGAGCTAACACCTATCCTTCTCAAACACTTCCAAAATATAGCAGAGGGAGGAACACTCCCAAACTCATTCTACGAGGCCACCATCACCCTGATACCAAAACGAGACAAAGATGTCACAAAGAAAGAAAACTACAGGCCAATATCACTGATGAACATAGATGCAAAAATGCTCAACAAAATACTAGCAAACAGAATCCAACAGCACATTAAGGGATCATACACCATGATCAAGTGGGATTTATCCCAGGAATGCAAGGATTCTTCAATATATGCAAATCAATCAATGTGATAAGCCATATTAAGAAATTGAAAGAGAAAAACCATATGATCATCTCAATACATGCTGACAAAGCTTTCGACAAAATTCAACACCCATTTATGATAAAAACCCTCCAGAAAGTAGGCATAGAGGGAACTTACCTCAACATAATTCAGGCCATATGTGACAAACCCACAGCCAACATCGTTCTCAATGGTGAAAAACTGAAACCATTTCCTCTAAGATCAGGAACAAGACAAGGTTGTCCACTGTCACCATGTTATTCAACATAGTTTTAGAAGTTTTAACCACAGCAATCAGAGAAGAAAAAGAAATAAAAGGAATCCAACAGAAAAGAAGTAAATCTGTCACTGTTTGCTGATGACATGATACTATATGTAGAGAACCCTAAAGATGCTACCAGAAAACTACTAGAGCTAATCAATGAATTTGGTAAAGTAGCAGGGTACAAAATTAATGCACAGAAATCTCTAACATTCCTATACACTAATGATGAAAAATGTGAAACAGAAATTAACAAAACACACCCATTTGCAGTTGCAAAAAAGAGTAAAATACGTAGGTATAAACCTACCTAAGGAGACAAAAGACCTGTGTGCAGAAAACTATAAGACACTGATTAAAGAAATTAAAGATGATAAAAACAGATGGAGCGATGTACTACATTCTTGGATTGGAAGAATCAACATTGTGAAAATGACTATACTACCCAAAGCAATCTACAGGTTCAATGCAATTCCTATCAAACTACCAATGGCATTTTTCACAGAACTAGCACAAAAAATTTCTCAATTTGAATGGAAACCCAACAGACGCCGAATAGCAAAAACAGTCTTGAGCAAGAAAAACAGAGCGGGAGGAATCAGGCTCCTGGACTTCAGACTATACTACAAAGCTACAGTAATAAAGACAGTATGGTACTGGCACAAAAACAGAAATATAGATCAATGGAACAGGATAGAAAGCCCAGAGATAAACCCACGCACCTATGGTCAACTAATCTATGACAAAGGAGGCAAGGATATAGACTGGAGACAAGATGGCTTCTTCAATAAGTGGTGCTGGGAAAACTGGACAGCTACATGTAAAAGAATGCAATCAGAACACTCCCTTACACCATACACAAAAATAAACTAAAAATGGATTTAAGACCTAAATGTAAGGTGAGACACTATAAAACTCTTAGAGGAAAACATAGGCAGAACACTCTATGACGTCAATCACAGCAAGATCCTTTTTGACCCACCTCCTAGAAAAATGGAAGTAAAACCAAAAGTAAACAAATGGGACCTAATGAAACTTAAAAGCTTTTGCACAGCCAAGGAAACCATAAACGGGATGAAAAGATAACCCTCAGAATGGGAGAAAATATTTGCAAATGAAGCAACTGACAAAGGATTAATCTCAAAAATTTACAAGCAGCTCATGCAGCTCACTATCAAAAAGCAAACAACCCAATCCAAAAATGGGCAGAAGACCTAAATAGACATTTCTCCAAAGAAGGTATACAGATTGCCAACAAACACATGAAAGGATGCTCAACATCATTAATCATTAGAGAAATGCAAGTCAAAACTACAATGAGGTATCACCTCAAACCAGTCAGAATGGCCATCATCAAAAAATCTACAAACGATAAATGCTGGAAAGCGTGTGGTGAAAAGGGAACCCTCTTGCACTGTTGCTGGGAATGTAAATTGATACAGCCACTATGGAGAATAGTATGGAGGTTCCTTAAAAAATTAACAATAGAACTACCATACGACCCAGCAATCCCACTACTGGGCATATACACTGAAAAAACCATAATTCAAAAAGAGTCATGCACCACAATATTCATTGCAGCTCTATTTACAATAGCCAGGACATAGAAGCAACCTAAGTGTCCATTGACAGAGGAATGGATAAAGAAGCTGTAGCACATATATAGAATGGAATATTACTCAGCCATAAAAAGAAATGAAATTGAGTTTTGTGTAGTGAGGTGGATGGACCTGAAGTCAGCGTGAAGTGAGTCAGAGGGAGAAAAGCAAATGCTGTATGCTAACACATATATATGGATCTAAAAGAAAAAATGGTTCTGAAGAACCTATGGGCCGGACAGGAATAGAGACACAAACATAGAGAATGTACTTGAGGACACGGGGAGGGGTAAGGGTAAGCTGGAACGAAGTGAGAGAGTGGCATGGACTTATATACACTACCAAATGTAAAATAGATAGCTGGTGGGAAGCAGCCGCAGAGCACAGGGAGATCAGCTCGGTGCTTTGTGACCACCTAGAGGGGTGGTATAGGGAGTGTGGGAGGGAGATACAAGAAGGAGGAGATATGGGGATGTGTATATATGTGTGGTTGATTCACTTTTTTATAAAGCAGAAGCTAGCACACCATTTTGAAGCAATTGTACTCCAATAGAGATGTTAAAAAATAAATAAAAAAGACATCTCCCCCTCAAAAAAAAAAAGTGGATTATATTACACTAAAGCTGTGAGTAGTCAAGGAAATCATTTTTTCACCCTTAATATTCAAATGACATAACAGGAGCTATATGTACCTTATAACTATAACTATTTTATACTGACACCATTAATCCACATGAAACATTTTGACATTATAAAACTCTTTATCATATAAAATATTACTGTCACTTGATTGAATAGATTTGAATTTTTGTCCTCCTTCTTCATCTTTTTTTTCACCAAAAATTTATTAGTCAAATACTTCTCTGATTTAAAAAAAAAAAATGTTGTGAGAAGAAAAGAAAATAAAATGTTTGAAACAGGGTCCAGTTAGGAAAACAGAAAGCACTCTAGGTATTTCAAACAGTGGGATGTTAATACAAGGAACTGGTTTCAAAGGCATTGGAAGGGGCAGAAGAGCAAATGGAAGGAGGTGGGACTGGAGGACCAAAAGGGACGAATCAGTGAGACCCAGAGATCACAAGATGCGGGTGCCCTGCCGCTCAGCTCATAAGCCGGTGCTGGCTGTGGTGAGACACTACTGCAGTTGGTTCCAGATCCATTGAAGAGGCACTACCTTGAGCAGAGCTGGAACTGCTGAGAGCAGTGCTGCCTGTGCCCAGGCTGCTGCCATCCAGATCACCTCCCTTCCATTGTCACTACAGCTTCATCAGTAACTGCCCCCAAGGGCCAGAGCCAGAAGCAGAAAGCTGCCCTCTTCCACCTGCCTTCTGCTCTCCACCACCATTCTACTACCTTCTGTTTTCTGGTTGCTCTTTCTTGTCCTTCGGGCTCCATTTCATCCTTGTCATCAGGACCACTGTGTCCCTGCCTGTCCTCTTCTCACTAAACACACTGCTTCCAGGGTGACCTCATCACAGCACCATTTCTTTTTTCTTTTTTTTTTTAATTTTTGTTGGGGTGTGATTGATTTACAATATTGTGTTAGTTTTAGGTGTACAGCAGGGTGAATCAGTTATACATATACCCACTCTTTTCTTTTCTTTTTTTTTTTTTTTTGGATTTTTTTCCGTATAGGCCATTATGGAGTATTGAGTAGAGTTCCCTGTGTTACGGCAGGTTCTTATTAGTTGTCTATTTTATATATGGCATTGTGTATATGTCAATCCCAGTCTCCCAATTTATCCCTCCCCCCGCTTTATACCCTGGTAACCATAAGTTTGTTTTCTACATCCTTGACTCTACTTCTGTTTTGTAAATAAGTTCATTTGTACCTTTTTTAGATTCCACATATAAGCAATATCATGTGATATTTGTCTTTCTGTGTCTGGCTTGCTTCACTCAGTATGACAGTCTCTAGGTCCTTCCATGTTGTTGTAAATGCACAGCGCCATTTCCAATAGCAAAATCATGATTCTGAAATGACTCAAGCATTCAACAGTACAGCATTGGATAAATATAGGTTATTCTTTAGATGGAATACTATGCACCATTTGGTGAAAACTGCACTGTACATCTGTTGACATTGAGAGACATTTATGGAATTGCTTAGTTAATAAACCATGTTATAATATTACATGTAAAAAATGTATATTTAACAAACAATTGGTTTTATTTTTCTCCAAATAATTTAGTAAAAACCTCTGTACATTTAACGTGTTTCCCTTAAAACAAATTGCTGCTGTTGTGGTTGTTACACTTATGTTAAATAGCCAGTTAACTGATATTTTATGAACCTTATCAATGTCAGAGAAAGAATTTTTAAATAAAAATATACTTTTCAGTTTATAGGTGGGGTATGCTTTATTAGTGATACAAAATAGGTACATTCATTCCAGGAGAATTTTAGGAAATCAACATGGAGGTCTAAATTTGTTCAAAATGTACACAATGGAGTACAAGCCTACCTTGGAGATACTGTGGATTTGGTTCCAGACCACCACAGGAAAGAAATATTACAAAAAAGTGAGTCACACAAATATTTTGGTTCCCCACTGCATATAAGTTATGTTTACACTATATCATAGTCTATTAAGTGTACAATAGCATTATGTCTAAAAAAATTTTACATACCTTAATTAAAAATACTTTATTGCTAAAAATGCTAACTATCATCTAAGCCTTCAGCAAGTTATGGTAGTACTATCAAAGATCACAGATCACTATAACAAATATAATAATAATAAAGTTTGAAATTTGTGAGAATTACCAAAATGTGACAGAGAGATAGGAAGTGAGCAAGTGTAGTTGGAGAAATGGCACCTATAAACTTGCTTCATGCAGGTTTGGTACAGACAATACTGTACTGACTTCAGACTATATAACAAAGCTACAGTCATCAAAACAGTATGGTACTAGGCAGAACAAGACATACAGATCAGTGGAACAGAATAGAAAGCCCAGAAATCAACCCATGCACTTATGGTCAATTAATCTACAACAAAGGAAGCAAGACTATGCAGTGGAGAAAAGACAGTTTCTTCAACAAGTGGTGCTGCGAAGATCAGACAGCTACATGTAAAAGAATGAAATTAGAACAGTCTGTAACACCATATACAAAAATAAAATCAAAATGGATTAAAGACATAAATGTAAGACCAGATACTATAAAACTCCTAGAGGAAAACATAGGCAGAACAGTCTGTGACATAAATCACAAAAATATTTTTTTGGATCCATTTCCTAGAGTAGTGGAAACAATCAAAAAAAATAAACAAATGGGACCTAATTAAACTTAAAAGTTTTTGCACAGCAAATTGAGTCCATAAACAAAACGAAAAGACAACCTATGGAGTGGGAGAAAATATTTGCAAACGATGTGACTGACAAGGGATTAATTTCCAAAATATACAAACAGCTCATATAGCTTAATATCAAAAAACAAACAACCCAATCAAAAAATGGGCAGAAGGCCTAAATAGACATTTCTCCAAAGAAGACATACAGATGGCCAACAGGCACATGAAAAGATGCTTAACATCGCTAATTATTAGAGAAATGCAATCAAAACTAGAATGAGGTATCACCTCACACCAGTGAGAATGGCCATCGTTAAAAAGTCTACAAATAAGAAATGCTGGAGAGGATGTGGAGAAAAGGGAACCCTCCTGCACTGTTGGTGGGAATGTAAATTCGTGTAGCCACTATAGAGAACAGTATGGAGATTCTTTAAAAAAACTGAAAATAGAGTTACCATATGATCCAGCAATCGCACTCTCAGGCAAATATCTGGAGTAAACTCTAATTTGAAAAGATACATGCACCCCAGTGTTCACAGAAGCACTATTTACAATAGCCAAGACATGGAAGCAACCTAAATGTCCACTGACAGGTTAATAAAGGAGATGTGATACATATATATACAATGCAATGTTACTCTGCCATGAAAAAGAGTGAAATAATACCATTTGCAGCAACATGGATGGACCTAAAGATTATCATATTAAGTGAAGTAAGCCAGACAAAGACAAATATCGTATGATATCACTTATATGTGGAATCTAAAAAGATGACACAGGGCTTCCCTGGTGGCGCAGTGGTTGAGAGTCCGCCTGCCGATGCAGGGGACGCGGGTTCGTGCCCCGGTCCGGGAAGATCCCACATGCCGCGGAGCGGCTGGGCCCGTGAGCCATGGCCGCTGGGCCTGCGCGTCTGGAGCCTGTGCTCCGCGGCGGGAGAGGCCACAGCATTGAGAGGCCCGCGTAACGCAAAAAAAAAAAAAAAAAAAAAAAAGATGACACAAATGAACTTATTTATGAAAGAGAAGTAGACTCACAGACATAGAAAACAAACTTACGGTTCCCAAAGGGGATAGCAGGGGAGGGGCGAGAGATAAATTAGGAGTTTGGGATTAACATATACACACTACTCTATGTAAAATAGATAACCAAGAAGGACCAACTGTATAGCACAGGGAACTATACTCAATATCTTGTAATAACCTATAATGGAAAAGAATCTG
The DNA here is from genome assembly GCF_008692025.1 of Phocoena sinus. Classification (NCBI taxonomy): domain Eukaryota; kingdom Metazoa; phylum Chordata; class Mammalia; order Artiodactyla; family Phocoenidae; genus Phocoena; species Phocoena sinus. Next base: position 68,607,867 of record NC_045771.1, on the reverse strand, counting down.
AAAAAGCATAGATATGTATGTATATATGTATGTATAACTGAATCACTTTGCTGTACACTTGAAACTAACACAACATTGTAAATTAACTATTTCAATTTTAAAACGTTAAAAAAAAGGATTAGATGCCTGATTTGCTCCATTTTTAATAAGGCCTCTAAAAACACAGACTTAATGGGGAGGAGCAGCAGAATGACACGTCAGTTCCCGCTGACATTTTATTATGGATTAATGGCTCAGATTAGCCACCTGCCAATTGGTGAACTTTTGGGAAAGGGGCGGAGAAAATGTGGACAGCATCTGTACAGGCCAAAGTTCAGGCGTCAGAGTGGAGGGCCCTGGGAAGTCAAGGAAATAGCCTGAAGACAAGGGCCACTAATGATGTGTTACACAGGGAGGGCTTGACACCAAGAGTGAACTTCCTCTGTTTCATATTTTGAATCCAGCTGTTAAAATCACGGAACTTGCCCAGACCTAGAATAAAATAAGTGTTCATTGAGTTTGTACGTATCTGGAAGCATCATATCTACAGATTAGGGAAGAATATTGCAAAGAAAAAGTGCTGTGGTTGCCATGTAGTCTTACACTGGCCTAAGTAGTAATTCCCCTGCCTTCATTGTACAAATAGTTGATTGAGAAATATGTTAATGAGCAATTATCTCAAATGACACTTTTAATCTGATCAGCTATGGAGAACTAAAATGAACAGCCTAATACAAAAATCAAGAGAAAGATTGGACAAGGGAAAATTTTAAATGAAATGACTATAATAATCAAGTGATCATATTGAGTTCATGTTAAGTAGTTTTCCAGCTTAAAATTATATATGAAATGTATGTTTAGATCTATTATAAGTATATACACACATTCAAAAATATAAAAGCAAATCTGTGTTTTCGTTTTTAACTATTTTCTAATAAAACTGGGTGTCTATTTCAGGGTCATGCATATTTTGAGAAGGACATATTCATTGCGTTTAATTTCTATGATCTTGTGCCAATCTGGATTTCATTATATAAAAAAATCCACTTTATGCTTAAAATATTGATTGTGAAAAGGTCTTAGAAACCTAGTAGTTAGTGGCAAAAAAGTACAGTGATTACTAAAAAAGAGAAAATGAATTCACTATTGATGTTCATATTCACTGAACTAACTTCCCAGGATGTGTAGTTTGATTTTCTGGAGGACATTAAGTAAATGAAAACATCATACAAGCTCTGATATTTAGTAGTTTTGTGACTGCTTGGTGAACCACATAAATTATGAGTTCCCATTGCCTCACCAGTAAACTGGATACCAATTCTCCAAGTTTGCTGTGAGAATAAAACATTATAATCTAGTAAAGGCATCTAAGACAATGCCCAGCCTAAGCAAGGGTTTCACTGTGCATTAATCTTACATGTGAATCTGACCCCTTCACTTCATTAGCTTTTCTCCTCCATTTGGAGGGATAATACATAGGGGCCTGAAAAAATAGAAAACCAAAAACAGAGAAACAAAATAAAACTACAAACTGTGCAACATTGCACTTTTTGGTAAGAAGGTAAAAGCATTTTAGGTAATACGATAAGATCTTTGTGTTTTAATTAGGGATGGGTCCTTAAGGAAATAGAACTGAATTTATAGTTTCAAAAGTGGAAAGATTTAGTTGGGAAGTGGTGAATTAACAACAAAGGCAAGTACTGAATTATAATCTTTCTCACACTCTTGTTAGATCAGAGGTTCTTAATATTTCAGAGATCCTAGATGAAAGTATGGATAGTCTAGTGGGTGAAGAGTAGGGAAGAGGAGAATTATGACATACAAAATTTTACACACAGTTGTAGAGGTTTCATTCTCCCTAGACTTCAACCAATGAAATAATCCATGTGACCCTAGACACTAGATTGAAAACCAATAAAAATTTCTGCTGCCAAATATTTTTCAGTTACCAGTGCCTTGCACGGCACAAAGTATCAATTAGTTGCTCAATTAATATTATGGATCCAAATTAAACTATTCACCCCGATATCATAAATTTATCATCTCTGTCCCACTTGAAAGCTGTCTTCTCAGCTATCCCTCTGCCAACATTAACCCATATGCATATACAAATGTAATTCACTGCACAATCTACTAACTTTCACAAATATCCCTTATCTTGATATTACTTTGCTTGGCGCCCTGTGAGAAATCCCATGAGGTCATTTTAGTTGAAGTACAGTCAAAAGAAACAAAATCAAAACCAACCTTTAAGTATATTGCATTTGATTTCTGAGGCAACTCCAGAATGTTAATATTATTCTTGACTCCTGCTTCAAAATGACTTTTGATTTTATTTTTGGTATTTCTTTTTTATATTGTGGATGTTATAGGCTGAAAGTAACACAAGGATTTGAATAAAACTATCAGATTAGCTAATGTAAAGGATAATGGTTCTCTAGAAAGAACAAGAAGGTTCCTATGAAACTGAACAACCTACCCATCTAATCTAAATATCCGGGTTTAAGAGGGTTTTGTTGTGGTTGTTATTTTCATATCCAGGCTTTAATAGCAAATTCATGGCAGTTGAGGGTATTTTCTGGGAATGAATGACTGGCCTCAGTTAATGGCCTTGGCTTCACTTTAGTCCATCACCCCAGAAAGTTCCCCACGCCTTCATCTTATTGCTTGACTACGTCTCTTTGTACATTTTAATGGATCTTTCAGTAATTGTGATCATTCTGGGGAGAGGCAAGTGGTCATATTTTAATCATTTGAAGAAGTTTGCACAGTAAAAAAAAGTATGGAGAAACGCTTTCACAGCTTTCCCCATATCCCCAGCTGTTTGGACATTTTTCATCATCACTCTAATAACACATAAAATGGAGATCATAAAAGAAATCCTATAGCTTAATTTTAGTGTATAGGTAAAGGGTAAGTGTTGATTTTGCAAAGCTCTGAGGTATAAGGACTATGACCAGTGCCTAGATTTTACCTCAAGAAGAGCAGAAGGTGTGTGTGTTTAGGTCATTATGGCATTTAGATGACACACAATGGAAATTTCTGCAACCGGTTAATTCTTCCTGAGGATGGCTGTATTATCATTCTTGCTAGGATCATAAAAAGTCAACACTTTTACTTGGTTAAATTTTGGTGATTTATTGGGAATGTGTGGTGTTACTCTAAAGCAAAGGGGTAAGCTCAATGAATTCTTACGACTGTTTATTATGATTTAGTATGTCTTCAATTTTAAAGAGAATTTTGCACTTACAGTTTTACACCTGGGAAGATCAAAAGACTAAGTAGTTAAGTCAGCAGTGTTCAGAATTTAATTCATGTTGGGTGAAGTTCATAATATGGTAGATCACATTGCCTCAGAGATAAATGATTCCTTAATACTGTTTTTATTTCTTCTTTTCCGAAGGCTTCTTAAGCTATATAAATAATGAGATTGTTTAGTACAATACAAACAACATGCAATGTATCCAAAAGCCGAAGACAGTTCTGTTTCATTCACTGCCTAATTTATATAGCCCCATCCCTAGAAATGACCCAGATTTGTGAGGATATTTTATTTTAAAAGCCACAGAAACAAAACTTTTTACTACTACTCTTCACATAACATGTTTTAAGCTGGGTTGGCTAAATTCTATCAGTGAACAACTGCTAGATTCAATTTGAATAATTTAATTGCTTAAAATATGTATATTCATTTTTCCCTAGAAAGGTATTTCTAACTCAGTTGAACAGAAGTATTGAATCAATTTTAATTGTTCTTCCTCTCTGTATTTTATTTCTTCAGGTTTTTTTTTCCATCTGCATTGCTTTCTGGGGAGTAAGAAGCATGAAACAACTTGTCTCAGACCCTGGGAAATGACCAAACGTTTGTACACAACTCTCTTGTTTTAATCATTTGTCCACAACCATAATATATTACTACTGCCTATGGAAGTATAATTATCTTATATAATGATTATATGAACTATTTCTCTAATGTGAGGTAAATACATTTATCTACTCTTGCTTCCTTTCCGCATTTATTATTCTCTATTAAAATTAAAGTCAGCTGCAGTTACTTTATTGCTAGGGTTGAAAGAAGATGATTTCAAATAGAATGATGTTACATCCACTGGTAACATCTAAGCCAATGAGTATGAGAATAAGGGATAACATCAAAACAGTAAAAGGAATTAAGGTTTTATTAGCATTGTTTAGACAACTTTTCATTTGCTGTCTGCTAAAATTGTGCTTGGATACATATTTGTTGTCATAAAAATGTATTACATGAGTTGTCTGCCTAAGGCTAGGTTTACCTTTGAAAGCCATATAACCTAAGGAGTAACATTACAGAAAATGACATCACTGAAATGAAAATCACCAGAATTCGTCAGAATTCATTTATTCCATAGATTAATTTGTGATACATATGTCTAGTATGTTTGGTCAGTTTGTTTTGGCAAATTGAGGAGTGTGCAGTATTTCTGTGCTATTTTAAATTGTCACAATCATGTTAAAAGACTCTCTAAATAAAATTGCTCAAGCATTGTGTGTATATTATTCATTGGGATTGTAAAAATCTGCCAAGTATTTCATTAGGAGGGAACTAACAGAGATAAGCAGGAAATGGTTCAAAGTGGGAAGGTCTGAAAGCAGTTGGAATATTTTTTCTTTCCTTCTTCCAGTATTTCTTAGATTTAAAGTTACAATTTAAGTAACCAAAGTTTTATATAAGCACTAAAACAGTTAATACTGCCCTTCACTGAGCTTTGCCTATATTCATTGCTGGTTTAAAGAGGCTGATCAGTTGGTTGACTTTTTTTTTTTTTTGCGGTACTCGGGCCTCCCACAGCCGTGGCCTCTCCCGTTGCAGAGCACAGGCTCCGGACGCGCAGGCTCAGCGGCCATGGCTCCCGGGCCAAGCCGCCTCGCGGCACGCGGAATCCTCCCGGACCGGGGCACGAGCCCGCGCCCCATGCATCGGCAGGTGGACCCCCAACCACTGTGCCACCAGGGAAGCCCGGTTGACTTATTTTTAAGATGTGTTTTCTAACCTTTGAACAGAGAAAAGTTGTGGAACTAGTAAGAAGAATTAAACTGCAGGTGTCTGTCTGGACTCGATGCAAAACTGAAGCACATTTATTTTGAAAACTGGAAAAGCAGAGGAAGATTAAATTTTGCATGATGGAAAAAATTAACAAATTATATTTCAAGCGTCAGAAGTAGGGAATTGGCTTTGCTTCATTCATCTTTTTTTACTTCTTAATTTAACACAGAGCTAGAGCAAATACTGGAACCCATAACAGATATTAGTCCTATTCTTCTCCCTTACCAACAGTTCTTGCTGGGCTTTGCATACTTAGAATCGTATTAAAGCAGGGAAACCTCTGTTGGCTTGAAATTGCTAATTTTATAGCATAAAAACTCTGAATACCCATATTCTACATCCTAAAACCCTTCAGTCTATAGGTTACAGCATTCAAGAACAGCAAAGAAAAGAGAGCTTCCACAAAGCTGTAAGTAGATTTTTAATGTGTTTTGACGGTTTATTGGTTTCGCCATGAGTCGTGTATAAACATGTATATATGCTTGAATATATATGAATTTATAGGAGTGGTCTAGGAATGTGCTTAATAATGGAAATAAGGAATTCAAAATTGATAAAAGATACTTTTATGCTGAAGTTCAGTTTTCTTTTAGTCAACTCAATCCATTTTCTTTTCTCTTGGTTACTCTCACTATGATTATAAATTATTTTATTTTATTTTTTTAGAAATGCAGACATTTTCAAGCTAGGAATTTTCAGGCCTTTGAAAGTAGAAGTGATTCCCAGATAGGTAGTATTCCCAAGGCCTGTGTGTGTTAATCAGGGCACTTTTTTCTTCACCTTCAACCTTGTTAGTTTTCCAGTCAAGTTTTCTCTTGTCGAGCACTAATACCTGACGACAGATCATATAACTATTATTAATGTTGTAAATTAATCTTGAGTCATGCCATGTAATTTATGCTTACTCTTGACTGGAAACACTTTACTTCTCTCTCTCTCTCATTCTCTCAAGAGAAAAGCACTAAAAATAGGGTTCATCAATTACTCAACACTTGTACTGGAGAGGTGTCAACTGACTTTGAAATGATTATGAATATTCTCAGGTTTGATAATCTACCATAAGGAAGGCTAGAGAGAGGGAAGACATATTTGTTTATTGAGTAATACTCGATTAGCATTTTCCTTTACTCTCTAAAATCCTGGGAATTAAGTGCTGTTGATACCATTTTACAGAAGAGAATTCTGAGGCTGAGAGAGTTTAAAAAACGTGCTCAGACCTATCATGCTTAATCGATTGTCAGAAGAAAATTTAAAACCTCTGAGTTCTGACATTGAAGGCCATGTTTCTCCTTTACATGATATCAGATACCCAAGGCAAAACTTTAGAATACAGGCTCAGGAGCTTAAGTTCAGAGAACTTCCTATTCAGTTTGATGCTCCAAGGTACAAAACAAAGTTCAGAGAAAAAGTAGTTTGGTTACAGGATGGATTAGTTGACTGGGTGCACGAGTGCAGAACGTATGATCTTTCTGAAAGTGATAAGGCCCCAGGTTATTTTATGGGATTGCCATATGTCTAAAAGAAGTCCATTCCTGTGCTTGACTTGATTTGATAAAATGGCCCATTACTCTAGCTCTGTTTGTTGTGTCATTTACTTCCCCTTCATCTTATTCTTTCTAATTATTTTGGTTAAGCTTAATCTAATCAGCTCATGGCCATGATATTCAGCAATATGTGGATCTGTCCTTGAGTATCTGAAGTTCAATGGATCACCAAAGTACATGAACCTTTGTTACAGTTAACATTACCTGCTTGCATTAATGTTTATCAGAGGTTCTCACGTTTCCCTTTACTGGTCATATATGATTCAATTATTCAGTGTACGTTCTGCAGTAGAACCATAGAGCGGAATTCTTTAAGGTATGGTGTACATTATGATGAACATACTGTGATTTATTAGGGAGAGCAACGCTAGTTAGAAAGTGAGTTCCCTTTTTTATGCCCTCTCCTCTATATTTTTACATTTGTAGCTTCCAGAATCCCAAGGAAAGATAGAGAACACGGAGGTAGTTTGGCTTTCAGAATCTTAAAACATTTTTCATGTCACTATTTTCAGCAGCACTAGGGAATGTGTCAGGCCCCATCTTAAGCCTACCTCAAGGAAAGTAGATTTAACAATGTTCTATCTGTTACTGGGGTATTTTTTCAGAACTTGCTCCAGTCTGCTGCCTTTTCTTCTCAATAGCATAACAGATAACTTCTCCCTCACCAAAAACTCAATTGGAAAAAGTCATTAGCAAAAAAAGCAAATAAGCAAGCACTGATGGTTTTCTCTTGTGGGTTGTGTCTGCTTTTTGGAGTTCTTCAAGTGTCATACCTCTTTAGTCAGATTTTCAACCATTCCAGTATCTATCAATCATAAGTTCATTCCCTAGGTGTGTTCTCCTTTAGTTTTAACATCAATAAATCCAAAATCCTAACTTGCATAGATTTACATAGCAGAAAACAGGAAGAAGTAGCCTTTGTCTTTATGTACCAGGATTATCCGTGGATCTTTTTAAAAATGAAAACTTGCTGGTAGGAACATTGGAATTCTGATTTAGTAAGATTCAAGTGGTACCAGAGAGTCCATATTGTTCAAGGTTCTACTAATGATACGTTACAGAGGCTATAAGCAATCTAGAGTGAAAGAAAACTTCTCTAGACCCTCTCCTTGAGATTCAGAAATACGCAGGAGAGATGTACCATGTAAGGGAATATTGTTTCTATAGCTAATTAAAAGAATGGGGTGATAATGATTAAATAAGCATGGATATTTAGATATGCCATCCAAGGAAAAGTATACTTTACTATGAGATTATTTTGCATATCCTCACAAACCTGAAAAAAAACCTGAAAGTTTAAAGCCTAGGTAAGCGTCAGTGAGATGGGGAGAGGACGGAAGTCTAGCAGGCAAAGGAAACATGATCCCTGCTGGGCACATACCCTGAGAAAACCATGATTCAAAAAGAGTCTTGTACCACAGTGTTCATTGCAGCACTGTTTACAATAGCCAGGACATGGAAGCAACCTAAGTGACCATCAACAGATGAATGGATAAAGAAGATGTGGCACATATATACAATGGAATATTACTCAGCCATAAAAAGGAATGAAATTGAGTTATTTGTAGTGAGGTGGATGGACCTAGATTCTGTCATACAGAGTGAAGTAAGGCAAAAAAACAAATACCATATGCTAACACATATATATAGAATCTAAAAAACAAAAAATAGTTCTGATGAGCCTAGGGGCAGGACAGGAATAAAGACGCAGACATAGAGAATGGACTTGAGAACACGGGGAGGGGGAAGGGTAAGCTGGGATGAAGTGAGAGAGTGGCATGGACATATATACACTACCAAATGTAAAATAGATAGGCAGTGAGAAGCAGCGGCATAGCATAGGGAGATCAGCTCGGTGCTTTGTGACCACCTAGAGGGGTGGGATAGGGAGGGTGGGAGGGAGATACAAGAGGGAGGGGATATGGAGATATACATATAGCTGATTCACTTTGTTATACAGCAGAAACTAACACTGTAAAGGAATTATACTCCAGTAAAGATGTTAAATAAATAAATAACTTTAAAAAAAAAAAGGAAGTGTGATAAAAAAATATTGGTGTCATAGCCGTGTTTATATTTGCCCCTGATGTTTCATTTTTTTGTGGGTTTTATTTGTTTTTGTTTTTGTTTTTTTGCGGTACGCGGGCTTCTCACTGTTGTGGCCTCTCCCGCTGCGGAGCACAGGCTCCGGACGCGCAGGCTCAGTGGCCATGGCTCACGGGCCCAGCCGCGGATGTGGGATCTTCCCGGACCGGGGCACGAACCTGTGTCCCCTGCATCGGCAGGTGGACTCTCAACCACTGCGCCACCAGGGACGCCCTCATTTTTAATAAAATATTATTAATAGCAGAATTAAAATGTACTGGATTAAGTTTGATAGACATCGATTTTGTGCTTTTGGCTTTTGCCAGGGCTTCTTGTGATAAAGTGAAAGGTGGATGTGCAGTGAAGAGAGTTCTCACTTTAATACAAAGTTAAGTATGAAAGATGTCCATATGTAATAGTTTCTGTTCCTCCTGCTCTGCCCTATTCAGACAAAATGCAACTAACATCTCCTTTCAGGAATAGTACACAGCATGCATTTTACTTTGCTGGTAATACGCTGTGTGCTAAGACAATCAGTGTCTAAGGATGGCTAATTCCTTCTAGGCAGGAGATGTGGGGAGACTGTCTAACAATGGCATCTGGCAGCCACATGGCACACTAAGAAGCCTTAACTTGTCCTATACAATACTCTGCAGGAACAAAACCATCAGGCTGCTAATTTGCATCAGTAAGTCAAAAAATTGATAAATAAATGCATGTTTAGTGATAAATTAAGTACGGAATTTTTTCCAGCAAATTCATGCTAAATATGTAACTTGCATAAAATGTTTATCAATCTGTACTCTTTCATGTACCTGCAGTGTCTTCCTCCAGATGTTGGCATTATGGGTTGAATTGTGTCCACCCAAAATTCAAATGTTCAAGTCTTAACCCCCCACCCTGCCGAAAACCTAAGATGTGACCTTATTTGGAAATAGTGTAGTTAATAGATGTAATTAGGTTGAGATGAGGTTATACTGGAGTAGCATGGACCCTTACCCAATACGACTGGTGTTCTTACAAAATGTGGAAATTTGGGCAAACATACACTCAGGGAGAATGCCGTGGAAACGTGAAGGCAAAAATCAGGGTGATGTGTCTCCCAGTCAAGAACAACCAAGGTTGCCTGCAAACTATCAGAAGCTAGGAGAGGGTCATGGAACATATATTCCCTCACAACTCTAGGAAGGAACCAAACCCAGTGACACATTAGTTTTGGACTTCTAGCCTCCAGAGCTGTGAGACCACAAATTTCTGTTGTTTCGGCCACCCAGTTTGCAGTACATTGCTGTGGAAGCCCTAGCAAACTGATATTGTTTGTATGATTTGATCTCTAACCTCAACAGGTCTTTAATCAAATGCCTTCTTAATGAAGTTTTCTCTCACTAAAATCACAAACACACACACACACACGCACACACACACACACATATCCCCAAAGAATTCTTCTATTTATTTTTTCTCCTTATTACTTGCATGCTTTAGTTTTACTTATCTTTCTTGTTTATTTTATTTAAATCAACAGAGAATACTTAGTACTCTCCACTAAGTGTCTGTGAAAGCAGGTATTTCTTATAGTTTTATAGTCCTGTTTCCCCAGCTACTCAAATAATGACTGACACACAGGAGGTGCTCAATAAGTATGTGTCATGAGTGAATTAATGAACTCCCTAGTTATTTAAGACCATATATTAACCCAAGGTAAAACCAATATCTTTCAATCTCAGTTTTGGCTGAATCCCAAGATAATAGTTACCAGCTAATCCTAAATTCCAAAGTGAGATTATAGAAAACCATGAAAGACCTCCACTGTCTTAAATTCATGCTAAGACTCTTAATTCCTCACACAAAAGAAGATTTGTGAGTTTAGGAAATGAGGATAGGAGAGAGAATTTCTGGAGAGAGCTTGATGGAATGAAGATTCCACCTGTCCCTCGCTTTACATGGGAAAAGTTGGCAGTGCTTCCTTCCCCTTCCCTCAAACTTTGTAAGCGAAGCTTCAGAGAAGCCAATTAAGAGCTAGCTATTCATCCTCTGAAGTTTGTGGCATGCTTCGGTGGACTTCTGTCTGACCCATCTCTGTCTGGCCAAGTGGCCAGTGGCTGCATTTGGGAAGTAACCACACTCATGGCACTGGGTCTCGTTTGCAAGTTTTCCCATGAACTAGAAGGCCACAGTGAGTGTGAGAGCTGGCATAGGACAGCTGGGAGGACAGGATGCCGGTTGAGAGATGCTGGAGGTGTACAGCCCGATGGTGACATGAGGTTGGAGCCAGGAGTAGCAGTTGGGAAGGCATCACCCTTGTCAGGAATTGACCTGAGAGATCCTAGCGGACTGTTAGTCTTATTTTCCCCCCAGGGTGTGGGGAAATAGCAGGAAATCAGTGGTGGCCAGGAAAACTCTTTCCTGACCCTTAGGTTTCAACCATGACTAAGCTCTGAGCTTCAGCAGAGAAGACATGATAAAGTAAAGAGAAACCAAGATCAAAACCCCAGTACCCTTCCTACAGGACACATACATACACACACACACACACACACACACACACACAGCACACACTCACAGGTTCACTACATACTTCTCACCTGCAGCAGGCCAAATCGGGAGGGAGGGGTCATAGGAGAGGAAGAACCTCTAATAAAGTTCAGAGTTGGTTTTCAAACAGAGACATTGGCATATTAATTTTTGAACTGAGAATATTTTTATGACTAAAGTGACTAAAGAAAACAGATTCAAAGAGAACTCGGTTTATTTATGGATGCTGCTCAAGATGTCATTCAAGGGCAGAGAAATGGCTTGGGCTTTACAGAGAGAATGGAGGGGGAGTGGAGAAAATTAAAGCAACTATTTTCTTTTGTGTTCTGTGAGTCCTGCGTTTTCAGCATACTGGTCCCGTACTCTGCTGTGCAAATAGGGAAGAGCATCTCTTTATGAAAATTATTTGAAAATTCCAGGATGCAATCTATGTATATGCTTATAGTCTCATTTTCCAAGTCTGCAGCATTTATCACTCTTATTTTAAAAACAATACAGGGCTTCTCTGGTGGCGCAGTGCTTGAGAGTCCGCCTGCCGATGTAGGGGACACGGGTTTGTGCCCCGGTCTGGGGGGATCCCACATGCCGCGGAGCGACTGGGCCTGTGAGCCATGGCCACTGAGCCTGCACGTCCGGAGCCTGTGCTCCGCAATGGGAGAGGCCACAACAGTGAGAGGCCCACGTACCGAAAAGAAAAAAAAAAAACAATACAATTTAAACAAATTATAAAAGTTTTCTAACACAGACTAGCTGTCTTGAGACTTCTGAAAGATGGTATGATAAGATTATTTATTTACTTTTTAAAAGTTAAAACAATGACTTTATAAACCAATTTCTGTAGCAAGCAGTGTGGGAAAGGTGAATAGGTCTAAAGTAATTTTTTTCTCTGTTTCAGCACTTTTGAAAGGTACAAAAGGGAATAAGACCAATCCAGAAATTCATCATGTCTCTCCAGTTTTTCCTTTTCCCATATGAGCAGAGCCGGGAAGTGTACAGACACATTAGAGAATGTTTCCACTGTGTGGGAGAAACATCTGCAGAGTAGGCCTTTGACCACCAGAAGTGGAGAGAAAGAAGCATATGGGGGCGGAAGCAGCAGACCCGAAAAGAAAAACTGGGAGCTGGCTAGGCCCAAACATCCAACTGACTTGCCTAACCTTCGGTTTAGCTTTTCCATTACATTAGAAGACTAAGAGCGGTAACATTCTTAAGAAAAACAGTTCTTAAGTATGGTGTTGAAATAGAGTTCATAGCACACCCTTCATTTTTTCTTTTTCTGTGAGTATGGGAAATGATAGCATTCTGCTTTGCCCATCACCTGCTCTAGAGCCTATGCTGGGTGGTTTTCATGGGTTTCTTCCTACTGGTCCTTTGCAGCCATTTATTACCATGGCTATGCCAAAGCCCAGAAGCTGCAGGCCTCCACTCAAACCAGAGGGAAGCACAGTGAAGACAGAGATGAACTCTGAGTAAATTCCTCGTAAAACGTCAGGGGCAAAAATGGGCTTTGAGAATGCAAATGATTATCATTAGAGAGTAATATGCGACTACTGGAGAAACATTTGAAAGAATAATGTGGTCTAGCAAAACAATCCTGCAATCTGCATTCAATCAGCACTAACCAAAAATGCTTGCAATGGTCCTTTGTGTTGTTGGGAGCCAAGTGTTTTCTGGAACTCTTGAAGCCAGTTTTACCAAGTGGCAAATTACCAACAAAATATTAGCGAAAAAATAACCAGCCTTAGACTTGACTTCTCCAGTAAAGGGGAGACTTTCCAACTATAATGACCAAGGTATTGAGAGCAACAAGAATATTGATATATATACCTGTAAATGCTCACAGATGAGTTTTGGGGGTTGGTTTGTTTTTCGTCTACAGCATGTGGGTCTGGACATCTTGCCCACTAAATAGCTTATGTATGAGGACAGTTAAAATTCAGTATACAGAATTTTGAAAATTATGTGGGACAGAGCTATATTTAGAAGATTGGACAGGAAGAATACATCCCACGAACTTTTGGAACCTACTTAATTAATTTTGATTCTAGGCCAATATAACAAGTCTCTTAAGTGCAGTGGTATTGAAATTTTATTAACCTTATTCTTTTTTTTTTTTTTTTTTTTTTTTTTTTTTTTTTGGGGTACGCGGGCCTCTCACTGTCGTGGCCTCTCCCGTTGCGCAGCACAGGCTCCGGACGCGCAGGCTCAGCGGCCATGGCTCACGGGCCCAGCCGCTCCGCGGCATGTGGGATCTTCCCGGACCGGGGCACGAACCCGTGTCCCCTGCATCGGCAGGCGGACTCTCAACCACTGCGCCACCAGGGAAGCCCTAACCTTATTCTTATAGACAACAAGACACATATTCTTTAAAGATCATGGTTTTCACTATTCACTGTTGGTTCAGAGCCTTACTGAACAAGGCTCTTGGGCTCTAATCTTCAAAAAAAAAGTTCTAGCCCTGGATATGATTAAGTTTCAGAGAAATCATCTGCCTTCACCCCTCACAGTTCACACCTGGCATCCATGAGAAGGGTAGCCTCCTTGGGATACAGACTGGCAGTCACAAGGCAGAAGCCCTGCTGTCTTTCATGAAAGAACTACTTATCCTGGAGCCACATATCATACATGGCCAAAGTATGTGGTTTAGGAGATGTCAAGCATACTCAGAAATGCTAGGCCTCATTCATTCAGCTACCAGAAACAGAAATATATTCATAAGAAGCCTTTTCAACAAAATACCATAAAGTTAGAATGAAGTTGAGACCCAGTGTGTTTACTGCCAAAAAATAGGCAAGCAAACTGAAAGACATTAGATTTTCTAACTTAAATGTATCATACCTTTCAATTTATTTTTCTGAAAGGGACTGATAAAATTAGTTAAAATCAATATTCAACTAAAATATGCATTGAAGATTAACAGTGAATAAGATGATGACCACTTTGGAGGCATTTTTAAAGATGATAAAGTATATTATAATATGAATATAAAAGAAATGCTTTCATGAATTTTAATCTTACAGAATTTTATTAAACTTTATATTCTGAGGAAAGTTTAAAAGAATAGATTTTTAAATTTTTACTGTTAATACCAGTATCACACAATAAAACAATTTATTTGTAGCTCTTATGATTCTTTTTATAAGATAACCTTTTTTCTTTCTCTTTCCTTCCTTCCTTCCTTCTTTTCTTCTTGCCTTCATTCCTTCTCTCCTTCCTCCCTCTTTCCCTTCCTTCCTTCCTTCCCTCCTTCCTTTGCCTTTCTCCAAAGAGAAATACCACTTTATTTCTTTTAAAGCTTCAGAAATTCAAATTCAAATGAGCATTCTGATATTTGAGATGGAGATTAAATATAGGATAATTGTTAAAATATTCAGATTGGTGGAGATGGGGGAGATTAAATTAAAGGCTGTTTCCCCAGGAGGTATTACTTTTAATAGATTTTAAGCAAATTATTAGAACATGCTGTTTTCTGTCTAATCAAAATGGGCTTCACAAAGACAATCACATTTTAGAAAACTGTACTTGCAATTTTATTGTAATTTTTTGTATTTAATAAACTGAAAAAAAATCCCTATGTTGTCTTTTCTGTGCCCCTCATGGCATTAAAGACAATTGATTTTATATGGGTTTTTACTTGAATATAATTCCATGATGCTAAAAGGCCTAATTCACTCTAATCTAACTGCAGTTTGGCCCCCAAATATGTCATAGGTGCTAACAGGTTATCAATTTCTTGCCTTGTGCACTAACTCCTTGGATCGTCACATCCACACTAGTAAGTATTCATTATGCCCATTTTATAGCTGAGAACACTGAGCCTTTGAGAGAGTAAGCACCTTGCTAAAAGTCATATGGTGGTTAAATGGAAGGATCTGAAAGAGAACCAGGAGTATTTGAATCTAGAATCTGATATATTACATCATATATACATATATACATATACATACATATATTACATCTCTCACTGAGCTGAAAGTCAAGAACAAAATCTAGACAAATAAAGGTGTTTAAGTCTGGTTTTTCCCCAAGGAAAGTGATTCATCTAAAACATGAAATTAACATTTTATATGTTGGAAATTGAAACAGCAGAATATCATGAGAGGTAGTAAAAAAATGAACACTTGCAAACTTCAAACACCTGGTCCATTGTTCTCTTTCACCCTGCAGAATGGATGGGGACCATGAGATCCATTTACTTGGATCTTCTTCCAACTGTGTGGGTTTCGGATATGAGCAATTTTATTTTCTCTGAAGTCGGGAGGAGAAAGGAAAATATATAAAAAGGGTAAAGTAGACATATAAAGATAGAACCCTTCTCAATTGCTAATATATGCCATCATGATCAATAATGAAAAGCATATGTGAACCAAAAAATACATTCTCCAATATGTTTTACTAATATTTTTATTGTGGTAAAATACACATAACACTGACAATTTAACCATTTTTGAGTGTACAGTTCAATGGCATTAAGTATATTCCCATTGATGTGTAATTATCCCCACCATCCTTCTCCAGAACTTTTCATCTTCCAAAACTGAAACTCTAACCATTAAACACTAACTCTCCCTTCCTCCTTCCTCTTTCCTCTAGTCCCTGGAAACCACCACCCTATGTTCTGTTTCTATGATTTTGAGTATTCTAGGCACCTCATAAAAGTGGACTCATACCATATTTGTCCTTACGCGACAGGCTTATTTCACTTAGCATAAAGTTTTCAAGATTCATCCATGTTGTATCGTGTCAGAATTTCCGACCTTTTTAAGGCTGAATATTCCATTATATGCACATGCCATGTTTTGTTTATCCTTTCGTCCATTGATGGACACTTGGGTTGCTTCCACCTTTGGGCTATTGTGACAATGCTGCTGTGAACATAGTTGTACAATGTATGTTTTTAGTTATAAGTTCTATCGACAACACCCTCAGAAGTTTTGGAAATCCCTGAGTTCTACTCATTCACTGTTAACAAAGCAACAAAGTTTCCTGTTTTCTTTCTTAGGAGCTGCCTATATTAAAACTAAATACAACAAACAATCATCAGAATCAAAACACAGATATCCAAAACTCCTGTAATTTTATGTTATAATGAATATTAAAATTAAAGAAAAAAAATAAGGGAGCCTTCCAATATCAAATGATGTATTGAACCTACAAGTCTATCTCTTTTCCCTCCTAAAAATCTATTCCTTTAGGAGTAATGGAATAAAAAAAAGTATGTATCTAGAAATAAAGAAGAGAATAGGAGGGGAGGAATTAGAAAGCTAGGAGCTTTGGGGAGGTGAGAGCCAGTTCCTGGGTAAGTAGTGACTGGTAAAGTAGTCTGGCATAGGGCCCAGTGAAGAATATGGAGTGCCTCTAGACAAGAAAAAAGGAGATTTGTCTCTGAGGAATCTCAACAGATAGAAATGGATAGGAATGAAATGTGGGAATTAAAATAAGAATTCATTAAAATTTTATGTGGAAGACTTCTCTGCATTTAGCACGAAATGCCAAGAGCCAGGTGATTCTGCCCCAGAAAAATAAAATGAGAATTTTTCTCTAATGAACTTTGAAAAATTTAAGAGTTGGTACCGTAGAACAAAGCCTACTTCATTTTGGCCTTTAATTGCTCCAAAACGTAACACAGGGCTCCTTGACTGTTTACATGCAGCCTAAGTAAGGGAGGCAAGAATCTCTACTTGTGGACAAAGTTACATAGTTATTTTTACTGCAGCCTCTTTCTCATCAAGAAACACGAGATAGAGGAGGAAAGCTGCCAAAAAACACACAAAACAAACAAAAAACCCACCAACTTATACACACAGGAACAACAAAAAAAGATCTATAATCAGATACATCACCATGAAATTTCTGTGCAGTAAGGCTCCTAAGTGTTTCCAGAGAGAAGGACCAGGTTATGGACCAAATGTTTTTCAGATTTCTCAATAGCAATAGTCTGGTGGAAGACAACACAATGCCTTCAGAGGACTGAGGGGAAATGAGGTTTAACCTAGAATTCCAAATCAGTCAATCTATCAATGAAGTAGGTAGATAGAATAAAGACCTTTAAGTCATTCAGAAAAGCTTTCCCTGGAAAATTCCTTTCTTAGTGAGTTTTTCAACAAAGTGCTCTGGCAAAACAAGGAATAAACCAAGAAAGAGGAAAATATGGTCCAGGAAACAATAGATTCAACATTTCCAAGAAGGCAGTAAGAGGATTTTTTAGGATGAAGCCAAGTACCAGGAACAGAGATTGGAACAGAAAGGAGGTCTGCAGAGTCAGAAGGCGTGAAGGGAGTGGAATACTTAGGTAATATGATCTTGGGAATAATTGAGGATTTCTTGGGGTATAAATATAAAATTAATTTTAATTTTGCCCCAAATTTTTGCTATTGAGAGACACAGGAGTGGATAAGGACCCCCAAAAGAAAGAAAGATAGTAAATCATCTTTATTTATTCCTAGAATGCTTCTTAGAAATAGTGTACAATGTAACTATGGCTATTGAAGAGAATGTATATATCTTTAACTTTAGCATTGTAAAACAAGAGAATCAGAAAGCAAATAGGGAGTGGGGAGGGGATAGAGAGAAGTGGAGATATTGGTGGAAGCTCTAATGTCTTCCATTTTACAGAGAGAGGGGTTAAAAGATGCTGTTTATGGAAAATGGATGCAAAATGGAGGTTTAAGAAAGTTTTCTGATGTAGAGGGGGAAAGGAGATGTAGCAGGTGACAAATGTGAGACAATGACTTTCTTATTATAAGAAGAAATCAATAGACAATGTATATGTTTTGTGAACCCAAAAAAAGTGTTATAAAAGAGAATTTAAAGATTGAAATAAATACCAGTGAAATTGAAACCAGAAAATAGAGGATTTGCTTCTGAAGGAATAGAACTTTTGGTGGGCTGGGAGGACACTGTTCATTTTCATTTTCTTGTATTATTATTTTCATTACTATATAATTCTTATGCTCTCTTTTTTGTTTTTTACAATGTTGTGTTAGTTTCAGGTGTACAGCAAAATGAATCAGTTATACATATACATATATCCACTGTTTTTTACATTCTTTTCTCATATAGGCTATTACAGAGTACTGAGTAGAGTTCCCTGTGCTATACAGTAGGTCCTTATTAGTTATCTGTTTTATATATAGTAGTGTGTATATGTCAATCCCAATGTCCCATTTTGTCCCTCTGCCCCGCTTACGCCCTGGTAACCCTTCTTATGCTCTTTGAGTTTTTACAAAAACAATGTGAATTTTCTTATAGAAATAAAAGCAGTTAATTTAAGAGAAAGACCAGCGTTTGTAAAGAACAGAGTTTGTGCGAACTATGAGAAACACCTTTTTCTTTCTTTTTATTAACTCAGGTATTAACTTGTTTTGTTTGTGGTACGTTTCAAATGCATGAACCTAATCTTATTAAAAGCAATGCTTTCATGTCCTTTAGTCTCTAAGATTTTGAAGAGTGCAGATGGCATGAGATCCTTTTTCATTTCTCTCTTGATAAATTAAGTAGATACAAATTCTGAAGTCTAAAAGTAGAAAAAGGTAAAATTAGCTAAGTGTAATGGAATGAAACAAAATGACAGGCATGACCTGAATTTGTTAACCATTCCTCCCAATGCCATTGCACTTCTGCTCTTTGTATATGGTGACACAATTGCTTCCTCATGACCTTAGTTCAGAAGTTCCATGAGTCTGTAATGGATCTGCTCTGCGATTTACATACCATGTTAAAATCTGTTAGGACTCAATTTATACTGGTAACATATGATTAAATACAAGTTTCAGAGTAAAATTCCTTCCCATTTTTGACAAAATTCTAAATCCTCAATTCTCTCCAGCCTTGAATTCTGTATATTGTTGCTGAATTAATTTTAAAACTCTAGTAATTAATACTTATTCTTAATATGATGTTTCATTTAAGGTAAATTAAAGTTCTGTGATAGTGAAAACGGAATGGAGATAAAGACGAGTGATGTTATTATTTTTAAAAAGACATTGTGCATTTCAAAGATTAAAATGCCATGTGAAGATATGTAAATAACTTTTTTGAACAGAAAATCATTTGTGCATTAACATTTGGAAATGGGAACTAACAAGGAGGAATTAGATCTTTATCCAGAGAAGAGACACAAAGAAAGAAATAGGGATTATCTAGAAAACACTCAGATGTTTCCTTACTATTTTCTTCCACTTCATGTACCATAATTCCTACCTACACTAACTATATGAATTCCTACCCCCCCAAAAAAATAATAACCATTATGTATTTTAAAACTACTGTCCCTTGTTGGATTGCTTAGACCAGCTCTAGAAATTCTGAGTACATGAAACCAGAAAGAAGGGAAAAGACTATTCTCCTTTGTACTGCAAGACAATTATATTAAATGACTAGACTTGCTCTTTACTTTTTTGATACTGACATCTATTGGAAAACAGGAGAATATGTGTATGTTTGTTTTTTGAAGACAAATAAAAATGGATTCATTAAATTGAAAATCCCATTTTAAATTAAAAATTAAGAATGTAAAATAGATTAACCATTTTAATGACACCATTCTCTATTTGCCTGAAAACACATTTACTTGAGTTTTCAGTATTATAGACCTTTTTTAAAGCCAGTAGTTGTTATTGCAAATATAATTACATATTCTTTAAAACTCATGTAATCTAGGCAATGTATTCATGATTCAAACTAACAATTGAACATTATGTAGTGAAAGAAAAGAGTAAAGTTTGACTTAAGTTAGAATGTACTCTATCAGGCTCTAAAGAAAAGATTTTTCTTTCTATCATGAATCAGTAACATAAAGAAAAGGAAGTTTTTTGAACTAATTTCATTGATTCAACATGTGAATATCCTTTTAAAAAATATTTGGGGAATATTTTAGCTAGGATTTTTCCCAATCTGTCACTTGAGCAAAAATATGTTTGCCCAACAAAGCATATATGTTACTCTATAACTACTACTCAAACTTCTCTTCAATTAAGTAGACCTGGATGTACTAGGCCTACATAGGGCATTTTGTGTTTAAAGGAACTCTCAGACAATCCATGGAAATACAGAACACACACTCCAAGACCCAAGCCCTGTTTGATAAAACAACCTATAAAGTACATATTTTCCCTACATTCAGCTGGGTTGCAGACCTTACCAAATATCCCAACATTTTCTTTCAGCTTTAACCAAGAAAATCAAGCATGTGATGGAGAAAAGTACCCTTCTTAAAATTTAACTTCTCTCTTTTCTTGATTAAAAATTAGACATTTAAAATCACAAAAGTAATACATGATTAAATGCAAATAGTATATAGAGAGTAAAAAGTGATCATTCCTTTTTGCCCTTCCCTAATACCACTCCTCTCCTCCCAGGAAAAAAATCTTAACTTAATTTTTCTAGACTATATGTATTTACATATCTATGGATGTGTATATACAAAAGGTGTGGCACACGTATCTATCTATTTATACACATATGCATCTATGTATTTAGGGGCAAATATTCTAGCAATTCAAAAAATACATACAAGTATTGGAAGAAGTCTAAAAAAGAAGTAACAATTTCCCCAAATGCTACTGTCAAGGAATATTGGTCCTCAGTTTTTTACAAACACCATTTCAGACCTCTTGCATTTATAAACACAGATGTAAATAAGAAAGATAAAATGTGATCATACTCTTCATGTTATTTTAAAATTTTAAATGTATTAAAGTTAACACGACATAGAACTAGAAGAAATTGAAATAAAGCGGAAGGAATCACAGAGCTTTAAATCAATGTTTTTTTACACTAAAAGATATTAATTCCTAAAGATAAACATAAGAGAAAAATATGAAGATCATATTAAAGAAATATGAATTAAAACGTATTTTTTTCCTTAAGCTGCATTTTCAGATTTATACATTATCTATTGACTCTTTGTTATGCAAAATAAGGAACTTTGCAAACTTAAACTCCCAACTTCTTCTTTCATTTCTTATTCCATTTTCTTGTAGCCCTATTTATTTCACATGGTCATGGTTCTGCAATCGTAAGTACTACAGTTCAGTAGTTTTATATTTATCTATTTTATATTTCATTTATCAATTTTAATTATACTCATTCTTTTGCCCACTCCAGTCATAGTTTCATTTCAATCTTGGGGTAATAGTCAATGGAGCAGATACATAGCTTAATTTCAACCTGGTTTCCAGGGGATTGATCTTACTCATGTTGCTGTAAGAAATCAAGGAGGATTTTAAAATGTTTAGAGTCAGTACTATGTAAAAGTCCAAGAGGTGGAAAATTTGTTTCATAAAAATAGATGACATTTTCTCCCTTTCTATAAAATAAGACATGCCATAATGTTTCTTTGTTTTTAATTTTTGTTGAGTCCCTTTGCATGCATTTGGCCTTTCTGCTGTGATATAAGGAATTTTATTTAACAGAACTAGGTGAAAAATCAAATTCAGTTAAAAAAATACATATAATAAGAGAAGCTATAAAGAAATATTTTACCTCTTAAGTAGATATAATGTGCTATAATTCTTTCAGAAGTCGTTATCTTTGAGATTTTCTTCTCACCTAAGTTTTTGTGTCTGTCAGTTGTGCTGGTCAGAGATTTCAGATGTAAAGCCTTCACTGGGTGGAGTTTATATTTGGATGCAAAGGAGGGAAAGGCAAAAGAGCACCACTCTCTTCCCCAGCACCTGTCTGTTTGTTCCTTTCCACCCATTTTGGATTCTGGATAAGCATCACTCTTTCTCTCCAGCCTGTGGAGGCACTCACAAGCTTGGCTTGCTGAGCCCTCAAAGTCCATTTCTGCAATACTAGGACTGGGGTTTGAGGACCTCTCTTGGGTGTGTTCAACCACCAATGAAAGCCTTAGGGTTGCAGCCTGTCAACAAATGCTGTTCTTCACTCCAACTATGTCAAAGGTCAGGTTTTGTTTAAGTCCTGATGTTTTTGTCAATCCAGGCATGATCAATGAATCCCCCTTACCTTGCTGAGGCTTACAAAATGACTACTACAATCCCACGTGTGACCCTCTCTGTGGGACTAGAAGTAACTGAGTAAGTACTGTCTTCAACCTGAGCCCCGAGATGGCTCTGGGAGAAAGATGAACTGGAAAGATTTAACCCGTTCATCCCTACCCATTGTTACTCACTTATCAGAGTCACTTATTGGTGTTTGAGGAATATTCACTATGGACAGCTCCCTACCTCTGTCTGAGTTGCTGGCTATCCTGTGCCCAAAGGGTAGCCATGGACACCTCTTTCCTCCTCATTCCTGAGTCTGAGATACACTCAGGGTTATAATGAAGACTGTGATTTAATTTAGGATTTCTTGGCTACAAACAATTAACTCTCAAATTTAATAGGATGCTTCTGTGCCTCCAGATCTTGCCGTGGTGATGCATAGAACTCTCTGGATCGTCTTCATGGGGGAATGCAAAAGAAAAACACTTTTCTCACTTTTGAGATGTAGTTGAGATGTAGTTACGAATTTGGGATTATCCCAGGTTCTCAATACTTGTTCCGTAACTGGCCTCCAGTGCTGGGTCAGAGACATGGTTACTTAGATATCTAGGTGTGTCTCCAGCTCTGAGAGAGTCCATCTGTTCACAATTTCTGACATTCTTTAAACTCAGCTCACATCTGTGGCATGATCCTTCCCATGAATTTCTCAAGTTTCTTAATATATATTGTAGTGTTTATGATAGTTAAAAGGAAGATAATTTGAATGTTAATAAGAAAGTGATACAAATAAATTATGGTACATACATGTAGTAGAATACTAGGCAGCTAATTAAATGATGATGTGGATCTTTTCATTATTGACATGAAAAGACTTAACAAATTGCTTCATGGAGAAAACGTGCTAAATACATTACATATCAATGAAGGGGAGAATAGACAAATCTCCCCCTTGGTGAAGAATTTCGAATAATTTATGTAGAGATCCCTCAAGGATGTGGAACTTAACTCCACACAACTTAAGTATAGGCTATGCATAGTGACTTCCTTCCAAAGAGTACAATATGGAAAGGGGAGAAAAGTATACACTTTACACTGGTAAACACTACTTCAGCAGGTGATCAAGGTTAACATCAAGGGTGATAAGTCATGTTGATTCTGTATATCCTTGACATAATGTGATAAAAATGGCAGTTTACCTTTGTGGAAGACCAAAAGACCATAACCGCAGTCTAGCTATGAGAAAACAAATCAGTGAAACCAAACACTTTGACATTCTACAAAATACCTGACTTGTACTCTTCAAAACCATCCAGCTCTTCAAAAACAAGGGAAGTCTCAGAAACTATCACAGCCAAGAGAAGCCAAAGGAGCCATGACAGCTATGTAGAGTGTGGTACCTTGGAAGGAATGCTGGAACAGAAAAAGGACATTAGGTAAAAACTAACAAAATATGAATTTAGTATGGACTTTAGTTAACAATAATATATCAATATTGGTTTATTAATTGTGATAAATATACCATCCTAAGGTAATAAACTGGGTATGGGGTATATGGGAAGACTCTGTACTCTTTTGTAGATCTAAAACTATTTAAAACTTTTAACTTGCTAAAAATAAAAGAAACATTATGCATAGTATATATTTGTTAGTGTAAAATACATGCATGTGTGTGTATACCTAGGATAACATCTGGAATGACATGACAATATGCTAACCTTGGTTGTTTCTTGAGGATGGGCTTTTTATCTTTTTTTCTTCACTAATAATGTGTTATTTATACAGTGAAAAAAAACAAATCTAAAATCACCCTCTGTCCCCTTTTAAGTAGCTTATTATAGCTATAAGCCACAGAAATCTTACACAACACAGAAATGTATTTTCTCACAAAGCAAGATATCTAGAGGTAAGTTGGGTTCTCCTCATGTATGAGTCAGAGCTATGGAAGCTTTCACCGTCTCTCTCAGCTCTCTGTCCTCAGCATACCAGCTTTGTCCTCGGGTTTGCTTCCTTTATGGTCACAAGATAAATGCCAGCATGAATTATGTGGCAACATGCTTTCTTGTTCATATCCAGTGACAGAAAAGAAAAACACGTCCTCTGACTGGAAAAAGATTTGAGTCAACTCAGGACACTGTGCCCATCCCTAAACTAGTAACACTTACCATCACATATTACAAACGTTCCCTGGCCTTAAGCCAAGTTTCCTGAACCGGTTACTATTGGAGGATTTGGAAATGATGGCTCAGGTCTAATCAGGATCCAGTCAGTTTCCCCTGATAACGCGGGCTGGCCGGAGAGGACTAAAAGTCTGTTCGAGAACTCCTGATGGAAAGTTTAAGTCTGCAAATGGGACACACCTGCCCCGGTTATTGACTCCCACTGCCTCAGACAAATAGTAAGAATAGATGCCAGTGACTATCTATTTATCTGCAATTTAGGAGCTTCAATACCTTAGTTCTGTCCAACTGAGAAACATCAACTAATGGTATGATCCACCAATCTGGTAAGTCTACCTCCATAAGGAGTAAGGGGTAAAACAAGAGGCCAGAGGTATAACTTTGACGGATGGCTCTCAGCAAAAAAAGGAAACATCACAGGTGGATAAAAATAGCTCCACCTTAACACACTGGAGTTACCTTTTAACTTAGTACAGGGATCAGCAGAAGATGGCAGCCTATGGGCCATTCTAGCCTGCTGCCTGTTTTTGTACAGCCCAGGAGATAAGAAGGGGCTTCAGTGTTTTAAATGGTGAAAAAAAAAATAATTTTTGTAACAGATGAAAATTAAGTGGAATTCAAATCTCAGTGTCCATAAATAAGGTTTCACTGGTCACAGCCGTACTCGTTTGTTTACATATTGCCTATGGCTGCTTCTGCACTACATGTTGGAAGAATCAAGTACTTGTGACAAAGACCATCTGGCCTGCAAAGCCGAAAATATATATTGTCTGGCCTTGGCAGGAAAGGTTTGCTGGCCCCTGACCTGAAGTCAGTCAGGGGCTTTGCTTCCTCCCTCAATGGAGGATATCAGCAGTCTCTCCAGCCAGAATGTACCCACCTTCATGAGGCCTCCTCGGGTTATCCTCCTGAGGATAACAGGCAGATGGATTTTGCCTCTAGAACAGCACTCCCAGAAGGCTCTGAACTAGGTCAGAGCAGTATATTAATCAATCCAAATCCAAGGCTGAAAATTATCTTTTTCCATTGTCCAGTCCAAATCATTTCCAAGTATGTTATTGCATATAGCCTACCAGGAATTTCTAAAGTGAGAGTAGAATTAAAGGCATAGCTACCCTCTTGCAAAATTTGGAAATTTGTATAACAGCATCCCCAATCACCAGGTTTATTTTAAGTGACTTTCTTTAGTATCCAACACATTTAAAGCATTTTCATTCTCATGTTGACTTTGAGTCATGTTTCTGACACCCCAAAACTGAATTGAGTGTGAGCTCCATCTAGTGACTGAGCATGGATACTCTCTCGTGAATATTTTCAATCCCGTGTTTTAGGAACTGTTTCTACTGCCTCTTGCTATGAAAATGCTTAGGCTTAAAAATAGCCTTCCTCCCTGCAAAGGAGTCTTCCTCTTATGTAATTAAACAATGAAAAGCCAAATGGAGACCATGTGGTGGGGGTGATATTCAACACTGTGGGACAAGCACTTGAATCCAAATCTCATCCTCCACAATCCCTACTTGGCTCTGTGTGAATATTAACATCTTGGGCGGCACATACTGGCTGACCAGGTAATGTCCTGACCATTTTACGCCTAGGATCTCGTTAATGCTTTGCAGTTTAAAAACAGGAAACATTGCTCTAACCATCAATATATAAAAGGACTATAGAGACTCCCTTTGTTTTTTCTTTGCTTTTCTTGAATCCTTACTTCTGTTGCACTTGCTTAGTAAGGCCCTCGAGACTTGCCAGCATATGCTATCTGCTCCCCCTGCGGTAGGCATACGAGGCAAAGTTTAAAGCTATAGTCAAAAGGAGCATAGGTGCCCTGAGGCTGCCAGTGATCGCTTTTGACCTGTGCCTTTACTGAGGCCAGTGCTGCTGGCATTGCTTGCTAGGCGCTGTGCAGCCAGAATCTGCAGTAGATATCTGCATAGCTTACAGTCATATGTTTGCTGAGATGTGTTTGGTCCCTGTACCATTGCTGGGACCTGCTTTGGCCCAATATGCTCGCTGAATTTCTATAGAGACAGCCAGTTGCCTGTAGACAAGATTACTTTATGCTGCAATAGATGATGATGTCTACATGTTATATTTATTAAGGTTTAGAACTGTTGCCCTAGGACACAGCATTTTATACTCAATTACACTTCCATTTCTGAAACATCTTGCAAAATTCTAGGATTTGGAATTTTAAATGCCTGTTGCTGCAGAGTTACAAGGTACACAGGTTCATGATAGGTTCATGATGCCACGGCACAGATATTTATGGTAGATTTAAATTTCTTGTTGAGTTGGACTTGAAGAAGCTTCGGAAGTGGTTGTAAAGTTCTCAGAACAGTGATCTTAGCCAAGCAACTTCAGGTAGATGTGAACTTTCAGTTTTCAGTCTGATCTGAGAACCCAGTGAATGGCTGAAATGTGTTATAACTGCTTTAAAAATGCTCTTTGTTTTTTTTTTCTTTCCTTTTTAGTGTTATTGACAAACGATGTGTTCTCATGTGAATTGCATTATTTTCTCTTTGCATTCTCCATAGCTCCAATATTTTTTAAAAAACATTTTGTACTCAGTGTTTGATTATTAATTTATTTGATTGTTTTGGAAATGTGAGCAGGCAGCAGAATAAAAAAACATCATCATACCTGTGAACATATGATATGGCCTGTTATTCATACCTGTGAACGCAGGTCTTGGTGTCTTGGATAAATTGCATAGAAAAAAATAAAACATTTGCTATTGAATGGGCATTAAAATGTTGAAAGATATTAAAATACTTTTGTGGCCACTATTTGCAAGTGATAATTATGGGATGATGTCTTAGACATTTGGGCTTTATATTACAGAAACAGGCTTAGAACAAACTTGTGCAAAATAGAGGAATTTATTTTGCAAGTACAGATCTTATGAAAGCTAGGAGTAAAAAGTACACTGGGGATTCATGATGGAAGTGAGGTAACTAGAGTACCCAGGGAGTCATTCTTTGATCTCTTTTCTTTTTTGTCTTTGAGCCAATAGATCTCATCCCAGCTGCTCTTTTATATCTCCTACATTGTTCTTTCTCTAGTTCAAGTTTTTTGTTTCTCTACAGACAGGTTCCTTACCTCAGTACCAACCACCTTCAGAGACCTGGTGCAAAATATCTGCTGACCTCACTTTCCATTTTATTGGAGGGAATTTGGCTAAAATTGAATCAAATGTTCACCCGTGGCATAACCAATGCGGCACAGATGGTGCAATCTCATGTATAAATACTGCTCCTAGGGACTGTTCCTCATGAGATTTTTGGTACTGGAGATGTAAATCTCAGGAAACTAGGTGTTGTGAAGTTGGGAACTATGTCACAAATTGTCTTCTACAGATTTTAATAAAAGTACCCTCTTTAAGAAAAGTTAACAGGCATTCCATTTTGTTTTATCACTTTGGGATTTAAAACACTCTGAAGACAAAAATAAATTGTAATTCATAATGCTTACAAAATAAACGTTTAAATTGCACTTAAAGTTGTCAACTTGTGCTCTACTTTGTATATTACTTCAATGACTTCATTTATATTCTGATCTTTCATTTCAGGAACATCTTGGTAAGTAGACATGAGGAAGAGGTAAAGTATGCCTAATTCAAATATCTGGAAAACTTTGTTGTCATTTCCCTGAGGAATCAGAAAAATATCCAGTGACTTCTGTCTCTATCATTTCAGGTTTCTATGAAAAATGTTCTCTGAACATATATGATAGTATTTTTTAATATTTCTACCACCCTTATGAGGAGGAAAGCACATTCTAGGGAAAAGCTGGGCTCAAGAACTGATACATCAGGAGTGGTTTTTTTGGGTCTTTTTTTGTTTTTTGCGGTACGCGGGCCTCTCACTGTTGGGGCCTCTCCCGTTGCGGAGCACAGGCTCCGGACGCGCAGGCTCACGGCCATGGCTCACAGGCCCAGCCGCTCCGTGGCATGTGGGATCTTCCCGGACCGGGGCACGAACCCGTGTCCCCTGCATCTGCAGGCGGACTCTCAACCACTGCGCCACCAGGGAAGCCCTAGACCAGATTCTTTATATTTAGATCTCTCTGACGCTACTACTCTTCCTAGACTAGGCCCTTTATCTAAATACTTCTAGGAGGTTAAGTGGGAGGTAAAAAGAGAAACCTCCCGAGTCTACTATTTCTTTAAAATAATCAGCCTAAAGTAATCCTTATGCCAAAGAGACACATTTGGGGGCAACAAATTTTGTCCCCCTTCATCTGCAACCTTTGACTCATCATAATTTATCCCATTTCCCAGACCCCACAAAAAATAACCAGAAATATACTTTTATAATCTATCTCAAATTGTTTCTTCTTTCATTAAGTACAAAATGGTATTTATTTTTGAGGGACCTAGACTTTTATGGTAATATGTAGGTGCTACTGGGAATAATACAAAGAAAATATAACCAAGAAACCACCTAATAATACAGATAAGACAAACACATATAAGTGGCTTAAAAGAATACAGTTTCACTAAAACAACAATGACATGCAATACTGAATACTGTATTTGGTTCTGCTCAGCACTTCCTTATTTACTTTCAGGGCTAAATAAAACATTACATTTACTTGTATTTTTCGTTTTTATCTTTAGCGTTTCTTAAGGAGTCCCCATCGATTAAAGAACTGTCCTAAGCCCTGGGACATATTATACAATTTATTTCCCTCCAGGAAGGAGATTAAAATTTAATTCAAAGACAGGAAACAAATCAAAAGTAATCAATTTTATGCTGGAGCTTTATAAGTACAGCAGTCTGGGAAATTCTGCTTTATGAATGGACCTAGTTTATCATAACTTTCTTTTGCTTTTGGACTTCAATTCTCAGAGGGGGCTTGTAAGATAGATTCATTGGTCTAGAACTATTTCCTGCAGCAATAATGCTATTGTAATTCTATTTTAAGATCAATCCATGGGAAAGAAACAAAACTTGAAAAATCAGATGTGTTGTAAGCCTAAGACATAGGATGGGGCATCTGCTATTTTTCAGAGCTATATTTTGTTGTCTGTATACTTTTTAAAAAGAGTTTTCCCCATAAACGTGTTGCCTTCCATATGAAGGTTGGTTTTGTTGTTTATCCTTTAACATGATCACAGAGTTTCCTTGAGGTTCTGAGGCACCCATATCCTCTAGTAGCACTTTTGGAACTTGCCTAGTGAGAAGCATCACCAAGGGAGAGTTACTAAAATGCATATTCCTGGTTCCTGGCCAAACCTAGTAACAGGGCCAAGTTCTCCATTAACCACATAGACACAGTTCCTAGGGTCCATGGTACTTTTAGAATCTAAAAAAGTGTTCTAATTTGTTTCAAAATTGGAAGAAAAAAAATAAAATCCATCTTGGAGTATATTTTTCTTTATGCCAACAGTTGTAAAATATAATGTTTAGTTTTTTTTTAATAGATAAAACGGTACTTTGAAGGCAAAAGAGTCTAGGGCCCATGAAAGTCAGAATCTGGCCCTGCCTAGAATACCAGAATAACCAGAATACCTGCATTTAAGGAGCGCACATAACAAGGTTTCCGAAACACTACTTGAGCAGTATAGGGATATGCGATCACTGCGAGCATTATGAAATAAGGAGTACATTAGAGGGGTTAGACCACTCACTACTGTGGGACGCCCGGAGAATGAAGGTCTGGAAAGGGGATTTGGAGGCCAGCTCTCCCGAGTACGGGCGTGGATGGAAGGGTGGACGCTGGCAGGGGAATCCGGGAAGCAGGCTTGTGCAGCTGAGGGAGCAGGACATGGCGAGCCGATTGAAGTCTCCGTAGGGCTGTTGCCGCTGCATCTGTTGGGGGTGGGGTCGCGCTTTGTCCCCACGGCTGGCTGCCTGGCAGAGAGGTGGGACATGGCGCAAAGGAATGCGAGGCAAGCTTGAACGCACCGGCAGGCACTCGGCCTCGGACTCTGACCACAGCCAACTGGACGACCTTTGGAGGGCAATGACCGCTTCATTCCCGCCTTCCAAAACTCCAGCAAATCGCTCCTGCGGCCACACATCTGAAGCCTCCAGCAGGAGGATTCTGGGAAATGTAGTTCCGGCTCAGCCCAGCGGGGTGCAAATCGCTGCACCTTTTGACCTTCAGAGGATGAATCATTTTCACGTGTTGAATCAATTTCACCTGAGCGGGGTTGTGTTTTTCCACGTGAGTGCAGTCTTTTCTCTCCTTCCGCCTCACTCAGTAGCTGTGGAGACTGGCGGCGGTTTTCCGAGCTTCGTGATTCTCGTGTTTCGCACACGAAACAGAGATGGGAAGGGCGCGCGCTGCGAAAGATTGTGAGGACTGAATGAGACAGATAAGGTGGGGTGTTTCTACTACAGTGTCAGGCACGTGGTAAGTGTTAAATAAACGTTACTATTACTAGTTTTCATAAAGTAGGCCCCAATTCAAGTGAGTGACTGTAATATAACTGAAAATAGTTCTAAATCTGCGTCGTCACAGTGTTATTTGCGGTCTTGAGAACTTAAACCCAGGGAGAAGCTTCAGACTATCTAAAAGGAACTATCATTAGATGGCTGACTTTGTAACAGCAAGTTTGAAAACCAGTAGAAGTCAAGGGAATAACATCTTCAATTTGCTGAGAGCAAATAAGTGTCAACCTAAAACTATCAAGAATTAAAGCAAAATTTCACACGTAAGAGATTTGCTGCTAGAGAAACTTCTCTTTTTTTTTTGAGTTTTAAAACTTTTTTAATGAGGCAATAGAGAAACGTTTCGTAATAGAAATTCTAAAATATGTATTTTAAATGGAAGGAAAATAATTCTGGAAAGAAAAAGTGAAATCTGTAAGAGGAATTGTAAGTACAGATGTAAAATGTAACTAAATCTAAGTTATTAACACTGCTAAAAATAGTGTTCATACTAATACTTTTAGTAACTGATTCCTTCTGGTAGCCTTTACCACTGAACAAGAATCACCTGGGTTTCTGTGACTTGTTTTGAATCTTTGCTGTAGCAAAAAGCCCAAAATGTAGCTGTTTTGCTTTAGGTGGGGCATCCCTCTTGCAAGGTTGGAAAAGATTCCAAAATTGACACCTGAATTTGATGTTATGACAGGCATATTCTATATTGAATAAAGGTCAAAGTAATAATGATCAATGTAGTATCTAAATCAAGAAGAGTCTATGTTTCAGTATTCTTTTAACCATTACAATTTTTCAGGGACTAGACTCACATACGCTAGACCCTCACACCCTGCCTCTCCAATCTGTTCTCTGAATCTATAAGCCTGTTGTTTTCCTTTTTGTTTTGTTTTGCTTGTTTGTTTAGATTACACATGTAAGAGAGATCATTTGATAGCTCACTTAGCATAATGCCATCATGGTTTATCCATGTTGTTGCAAATGGCAAGATTTCATTCTTTTTTATGATTGGGTAATATTCCATTTTTTTTATATATATATATATCTCTCACAAATTCTTTATTCATCCATCAGTGGACACTTAGGTTGTTTTCATGTCTTGGCTATTGTAAATAATAATGCAGTGAACATTGGGGTGCACATATGCTTTGGGGTTAGTGTTTTTGTTTTCTTCAGCTAAATACCCAAAAGTGGAATTGCTGAGTCATATGATAGTTCTATTTTTAATTTGTTTATAAACCTCCTTATTGTTTCACATAGTCGTTGCACCAAGTTTTATTTCCACCAACAGTGCACAGGTGTTCCCTTTTTTCCACATCCTCGCCAAAACTTATTTCTTATCTTTTTGATAATAGCCATTCTAACAGGTGTGAGATGATATCTCATTGTGGTTTTGAGGGACTAGACTTCTAGAGCTTATGCAAATCTGACTACAACAGCGGCTACTACTTTTCTCCTGGTATATATTCTTCCTTTCTTTAATAGAGACAGAGTTCCTTACTTTTAATTCATCACAAAGCCACCCAGAATAGAGACTGCAGTTTCCAGTCTCCCTGGTAACTGGCTGTAGATCTGAGATTAAATTGTGGCCAATGAGCTACATTGAAAGGTAATGGATGCAAGTTCCAGGATATACCCTTAAGAGGAAGGACTATGCTGTCAACTGTCTGCCACACCCAGTTTTTTAGGGCCAGACTGTGAATGTGGTGGTGAGCAATTTTGGACCCTGAGGAGGAGGGTCCAAAACCCTAGAGATAGCAGAGGAACAAGAGGGAAGAAGCCTGAGTCTTTGACTCTGCGGAGTGCCTCATCAGTCTGGACTTTCAGGCTTATTTAAGTCATTGTTATTTTATATCTGTGATACTTAATTGAACTATATAATATGAACTGAATAATAGAGTGACTATTAAAAAACACATGTATATAAATATATAGGCACACTGAAATTTTTACTGCAAATATGGCTTTGATCTTTATATTTTATGAAAACATTAACTTTTTTATATGCTGTGAATACTTCAGTAATTTTGAAATCCACTTGATATTTTAGAAGACAGTACTGTGATCATGAGAGTACTAGAGAAATCTGTAGGGGATGTTCCATGATAATACTTTTATCTGCAAAGCAGGTTTTGGTTTAATTTTAATAAATTAATATTTTTTTAATAAATTTAATAAATTTTTAATAAAACTGTAATGGAATCACAGAACCAAGACAACTCACATATCTAATCACTTCATTTTAATGAAGAGAGCTTTGACAAAAATATCTGATTGTTTCCTTTGTCTAGACAAAATCACTTTGTAGAAGGTATCAAGCTAACCTTCCTTTTTAAAAATATTAGGAAATGGTTAGATTACACAGTATGTAAGCCTACCTTTAATGCAGCACTAAATAATTCTATCACATCTTTCTTTTAATAATTCATTTGGGATTACAATATTTGAGCCACATGTTAAGCTTTGTGTTTCATGTATAAATTATTTACATTCTTCCTTCTCTCAAGAAACTAGTGACTAAGTTAGATTTACAATAAGAAAATACTGACCTTACGGATTTAAAGACTCAGTTACCAAAAATCTGAATATACGTATTTCTATAGGATTAACTTGACAAGACTTAATGCTTATATTTCAAAAATTATAAAGTGTATCAGAATTAACTGTATAATTGCATTAACAGTTTTATATCAGAATTTTATTTGCTACTTATGTTTTGAGTGCAGGATTAAACCTGTGCTTTTAGTTTTTAATCTTTTATGTTTAATAAATCAACTCTATACTAAGAATAGAAAATTTTCAATAACTTAATTTTTATAAGGAAAATATAATTATATAGATATTTTAATAAGAAAAATAACTTCTCCTTTTCTAACATAAATTTTTCTTTAAAATTATTATTTATGAGCAACACTTTAGAGCATAGTATCCCTAAAATTTGAAGGTGAAATCAAAGTTTTCCAATGTTCTCTGGTTTGGAAGAAAATGGATATAGGCAATAGCATTTGCTCTACAGTGTAATAATGTAATAATCATTAAATTTCTCTGTTACAGAATATCCTAAAGAGACATGGGATAATAATCCTAGCATCTTCTATTGTGAGAATAATGGTGATTGACATTGTGAAGATATGGAAAAAAATGTAAGGTGAGAATAGTTTCATCTAAGATATGGTAAAAATAACATTTCATTTTCCTTTTAAACACTGTGGTTTATTGCTTTAAAAATATGGGAAATACAGAAAAGATAATTACCCATAATATCATTATCTTGAGATAACCATTGTTAACATTGTGATATATTTCTATTGTGTTGTTTATTCTGAACGTGTAAGCTTATATAACTACAACAAATCTATAACTCTATTATAGCAAATTTACATTGTACTCATACTTAGATAGACTTGACACTTTCATATATTTTAAATAGGCGTTTTAATTTTATTTCATAAGATTCTTGTAATCATTTGCATTCAGAAAGCAATTATCTTTTCAAATACTATTAATAGGAAGCAAGTTGAAGATGGCATTTGAAACATCATTTATTTATTCAATATCTTACCTCATCTTCTTTCAAAATTATAGGGCAGTAGTCTGTGATATTTTAACCCTATTGATGAAAATAAAATTATTATGCCACTTGTCCTGCTCTCTTGCAAATAAAACTTAAAAATGTCTCCAAACACTTGTGACTCTTCAGAACATCTTGGCACTTAAATCGTGATGATACCCGAAACTTTGTAGCCTGCCTTAAATGGGCAGGTATAGATACAGATGTGTAAACACATCATTACAATTGAGGAAGTGCTACTACAGGTAATTGTAATATACTTTGGAAGCACCTATTATTCCTTACTAAAAATATGTATGGACCACTCTCCCCACACATACACACCACTTGAGAATGTTAGGGGATTTGTAAGAATCATGTACTTCTTTTTGTTCGTTTTTCTTATTTGCACTTTTTAATGCTTTCCTGGGTGCAGATAAATAACCTTTTGAGGTATTTAATTCTTTTAATCTTTAGTTTCTATTGTGTGAAACAGATTTGAAGAAAGTACTGTACTCTAGTGTTATTTAAGTAATTAAAAAATAATTATTCCTTATAAGTCAAAGATACAGTATAGAACATTATTGAGAAAGTCAATCAGATGCTAGTTTCTTAGGATTATATTACAGAATGTTTGACTGCATATCTGTGGCATACTCACTGCCTAATAACACCAGTGTTAGCCCAAGTTTCTAGACCTTAAAAAAGCAGTATAATTTCTGGGTGTGACAACAGTTTATGCATGTGAAAGAGAAATATTTATAAATATGGTGTTCAGGTTTGACACAGATACTTATCTTTTTATACAGGGCAAGTAATAGAAATGTAAGACTGTTCAATAGGTCAGTGATACAGCAAATACATATTTTATCTAATTTGATTATACTATAACATTTCCTATTATATAATTTACAATGTATGCTATTCATCAGTTTTTCAATGTTCTTGCTTTCTAATTTGTGCATAATCTACCCTATTTGAGCATTTGCAAAATGAACAGTACTGAGATAGTGTTCTCCAGGATGATTAAAGTCATTCTAAAAATCTTCCCGTCACTCCTTCCATTCTAAGAAAACATGACATTTTAATGAGCAAGCTGCTCTGTAGTGGTGGAAACTTTTACTGTGTATGTTTTACATATTTTTAAGGAGAAGATTTACATGCCAGTTCCTTCTGTAAGCCTTGCTTGACAGAGTAGAAGCATATTTTTAAGCTCCTTCTGATTATGAATATGGCACAAAAGACCAAATGTTTATAGAGTGTAAATATTTTACTCAGGGACCAAAATGACTTCTACTGTTAAAGTACCTCTCAGTTGACTATAGTCTATGTGCTGCATCCGTTGTACCTTGGCATCCTGCCAGGTGTCTGGTAAAGGGAAGGAATGGGAGAAGAGACAGGCACAAAATTTAGCCCTACTGATGGGCACATCCTACCACCTCAGCTTGTCACATGCGAGTTTAGGGCAGTAGTAGCAACAAGTTGTTTCAGCAGATTTATAGAGCATGACTTCAGGGGGTTCTGCGGAATGGCTGGCCATGAAGAGAAGTTGGCCTTAGAGAAGTCTGTCAGGAGACAGTGAGATTTCCATTCATCAGTCTGAGATTCAATAATAGAAAGACTCCACATTCTTGGAGAAAACTGTCAGAAGAAAGACAGACATCTAAGGCTAATTGAAATTCCTAGACTGGTAACTTAGGTAGTTACTAAAGAACTAAGGAACAAGCAAGATTTCTGGAGCCTAATCAATGACCAAAGGCAGTATAATTTACAGTCAGATTGTTGAGGTCTAAATCCTGGCTCTTCAGTTTAGTAACTCAGATCAGGGGCTGTGATTTAAACTCTTTTTAGCCTTTTGTAAAATGGAGATAATAATAGTACCTATTTTATAAGGTTGTTTAGAGGATTAGATGAGATGACTGTAAAGTAAGTTTCTTGGCTTCATTTCTGACACATCAGGCTTTCAAGAAATACTAAATAAATATTAGCAGTAATTACCGTGGCAAGATAATCACTTTGTTCTTTTCTGTCTGCCGTCCCTCTCTCCCTCCCCTTCCTTGAGGTAGCCATGATCTTTGGTGTTCAATAGCCTCAGGGGAAGTTGCCTTGCTGGGCCAAAAGTAAACGTGATTTAAGCTCATATCTTTCCTTGCCATTTGATGCCTAAAAGCCTTGGGATGAAGGAATTGGGGAAATGCTTATGAGTGTAAGTAGAGGAGAAAAGGAAAATTTGAAAGATCAAGAGGAAAGACAGAGGTGTTACCTCTTGTCTAACAGTAGGTGAGAAGACACCAAAGATAAAGGCTGTAAGGAGAGACTATGGATGCTGAACAGTAAACATCAGAATCCCCAGTCTCAGGATGGCATTCTTGCTCTAAGTAAACCATGAAACCAGAGTTTCCAGATTAGAACCTCTTCACAGGTACACGGTAACAGTTTTAGTTGTGACTCCTAAGGTTCAAATGTCAGTGTGTCTGGCTTCCTTTCCCAGGCCATATTTCACTAAGACCTTGAAAAAGAATGCGGCCCCAATAATGACTTAATTAGAATTTCCCACCTGCCATGTGTAGAGACTGAGAATCTATTCTAATTTGATTATTTAATACCTATTTAAAACAGCTGTTTCCTATGTACTTGGGTTTGTGGATTGTGATTCCGATGTTCGACATTATGATCATTAGCACAATTTACGTGAGTAAGGACTAAAGGATTAGGAATATTATGAGAGTTCAGAACCTTTATATTGAACCTTGTGTTATATAGAGCTGGGGCTAAATGAGTACCTTGTGGATCAGGTAATTTTTGACTTTGGAAATTAGCAAAAGGCTAAGCTCACAGGCAAAGGCACACTGATCAACCTTTTGGGAGGAAGAGAAATGCTGGCTGAAGCGATCTTTCTTAAGCTCTTTTAACATGTGCTTTAAGGGAGCTCTGTTAATTTATGGAATATATGTCCTAGCTTAGTTCTAAAAATTTACCAAAAAATTAAGTCTTATTTGACACTAACATCAGTTTAATTTTCAAAGATGATTTTGTGCTATAGTTATCAATATTGAAATTAACCCAAATAATGTAACCACCATTTTTACTTGGAAGTATGTACCAAGTGTACTAACCTCTACAAAGTCAAATTTGTAAAATTTCATTCCCAGCAATTGCTTTGAATGGCCTTTAGGAACACAAAACGAAACTACATCTTGCCTAGCACATAGTTTTATTATATAATTGGATTAGTCGGAAGTTGGGGATATCTCCAAGGAGACAATACAAAAACAACAAAGGTAGAGGAAAGAAGATTGAAATTGGAATTGGAGCCTATTTAACACCCAAAGGGTGAGGTGTCTCTCAACATAAATGCCATCCTTGCTGGAGTCAGGTGACTAGACAGTGAACTGTTTGAAAGATAGAAGTCCTTAGGCTCTTTTATGAAGGCCAGGACCCTAAAAGGTGAATAAATCATTCCCAGTTGGTAGCTCCCCTGATTGCTAAGAGCAGAAGATGAATATCTACCCTGGAAGAGCACTAATTAAGTTCAACTAAATATAAGCCTATAATCGAAGAGCACCAAACATATAAGTAAACGAAGGGTCATGAATAAGAGTCAGTAGGAAAAAGCTGTTAGTTTAGGAGCCCCAATAACCTCAGCTATTGGAATTGTACGGGAAGCAAAACTTGACCTTTACCTTCTTCAGGTTTTCAGGTGGGTGGGAGAATTTAATTGACATAAAACGTATTACCAAGAGAAAAGCAGGCAAATATAAGTTTTATGTGACAGAAGGAAAAGAAGATCCAAAGAAGTAACAAAACCTAAGTACTTTTATACTAGTTTGAACAAAGAGAGGCAGTTATGAAAAAGTAACTAAAATATATAGGGAGGCTAATCAAAGATAAGAATTATTTTAACAGGGTCCATTTGTACAGAATTCTCTAGGCGTTGACTCCCATCACAGAATGTTTCTTTTCTCCTGGTACAGGGAGGGCATCTTTTATATGAGAGTTTTATCTCGTGTTCCAGGAAGAAAAGAGGAGATGAGAATGCACTTCTTACGTCTGCTGTTTTTCAAGTAACTTTAACTGAAAATAATCCTTATGCCAAAGTGGCATATTTTTGGGGTGGCATATTCTGCCACCCTTCAGAATCATTATATATAAAATATAAAATAATTATGTATGAAATATTTAAATAAAAAACATAAACCATAAAATTATAAAAAGGAGAAACAAACTATTCAGAATGATTAGGATATCTGGAAGGGCCAAAATAAACTTTAAGAAAGAAAAATATAATTATTGAAATAACTTTAAAAAATCAGTATATGGTTTGAACGGTAGATTAGACAAAACTAATGAGATACTGGTGAACTGAAAAATAGATCTGAAGAAATTACAATATGGCACGGAGAAGCGAGGGGATTGAAAAAATAAAAGTGAGATCTAGCTATTTAGAGAATAGAAGTCCTGGTATCAATATATATCTAATTTAAATCCCAGAAGGACAGAATAAATGAAATGAAAGAAAGGTAATATCTCAGAAAATGACCATTGGATCGTTTC
Organism: Phocoena sinus; assembly: GCF_008692025.1. Lineage (NCBI taxonomy): Eukaryota > Metazoa > Chordata > Mammalia > Artiodactyla > Phocoenidae > Phocoena > Phocoena sinus. The sequence continues at coordinate 68,569,025 of NC_045771.1, read as the reverse complement.
TATTATTGCTGAAAGATAGAGTAAAGGTAACCAATGCTTAAAACTATTGTAGGGAAGCACAAAATCGAAAAAAAATAAAAGCAGATCTTAAACGATATTAGAGAGAAAAGACAAATCTCAAAGGAGTGCTAATTTGACGGACAGTTGTTTGCCAACAGCTATAATGGATGTGATAGATCTGATAATAATATCTTCAAAGTGCAGAGAAAAATAAGTGTAAACCTAGTTTTTTGTAGTTAACCAAATTAATTTTTATTCATTACTGCTTTAATTCTTCTAGCTCAGTTTCAAGCACTGAGTGAATTATTCTCTACATTTCATGGCATATTTTTATTATTCCTATGTTACATTTTTATATTTTATATATACATAACTTAAACATAATATATAATTTATATTATTGTCAAGTGCAACCTATCTTTTTATTAGTTTATTTTTACTTCTTTTAGCCGGACTCTCTAATTTTACTCTATTCCCTTCCACTCCCTATAATGGCCAGGATCTAATATATTTAATGCATAGTCCGTATTTGAATATTTTTTCGTAAAATGTTAACTAATGGCAAGGATGTGAATCAATGGCAACTTTTACATATTGTTGAAATACACTGGAAATCAATTTGGCAAAGTCTTGTAAGATTAAATATTCACATACCAAATGATCCAGCAATGCTATTTCTAATCTGCACCCATTCCCTGCCCTCAAAAGATTCTTATACCTGACCACCAGTCAACAAGAATATTCATAACAGTGCTCTCAAGAATAAAAAGTGTGAAGCAATTAAAATGCCCATTTTTAGGAGAATGAATATTATAATCAGTGAAAATGAATGAACAACAGCAGCAGTTACCAATTTGTGTGAAATTTAGAAACACTTGTGAGTATAAAAAGCAAGTCAAAGGGCTTCTCTGGTGGCGCAGTGGTTGAGAGTCCGCCTGCCGATGCAGGGGACACGGGTTCGTGCCCCGGTCCGGGAGGATCCCACACGCCGCAGAGAGGCTGGGCCCGTGAGCCATGGCCGCTGAGCCTGCGTGTCCAGAGCCTGTGCTCCGCAACAGGAGAGGCCACAACAGTGAGAGGCCCGTGTGCCGCAAAAAAAAAAAAAAAAAAAAGCAAGTCAAAGATGGCAACATACGCTATAATAATATTTCAGAGAACTCAGAAACAAAGTAAAAAGTATATGTCCCATAGAGTTGCATATTATATGTGATAAAGATAATAAAAATATGACAAGGAAATGATAAATACAAAATTCCATATAGTTGCTCATCAGTTGGTACTGTGCAGAGAAGGGGGTAGGAAGATACAGATCACAGCAAGGGGTGTTGGAAATGCTCTAGACCTTAGTTTGGGTGGTGAGTTCTGGGAGGGATGTTTATTTTGTTATTAAGCTTCATAATTTACATATGTGTTTATATATATATGATATTTGTATGTTTCAAATATGACCTAGTAACATTTTAAATAACTTGATTAAAAAGCTGTTTTACCATTTTTAAGAATTTTATTTATAGAATCAGTCTTTGTATTACATTTAATTTATTAATTATGCCTTCATGGACATTTTATTAGAAAGGGTTTTGTTTTCTGCTGATCAGCTTCATTAAGGTTAATTGATATTTTACCATCTCGAGCTGTACATTATTTGTGATTAGATAAGTATTGAAAAATTGGTGTTTGGGTAGCAGTTTGTTCTGCTCCTACCTGCTTAACTAGCTCTTGGTTGTATGTGCTGTATTATATCACCCAGACAGCCATGTTGTTTTAAATGCTTTCAGGTTAATTTATGTCTCTGCAGTTTTGTATAGAATATACTTCTCACATAGGTAATTGGAGTTTCGTTTTGTACGACTAAACTTGATGAATACTGATTCAACAGTTCATTGCGTCAGAGTGTATACAATGTTTAGGATGTCATGATTATGATTTATCTTGTCCAGGTAGTACAGTGGAATCTAATTACATGCTTTGTCTCTTACTCTTTGCTTAAATCATCCAGGAGTAAGTCAAGTCATCAGACATACAGCCTGTACCTTGCCATTACTACTTAACTCATATTTCACAAATAGTCTTTCTGAGCATGTGAGAGACGAAAGCAGTTTCCTGTCTTCAGGACTGTCTAGAGGAACAGGTTCAGAAACAAGTAACAATTATTCGAGATAAAGGTACCAATAATAGATGTATTCACAAAGAGAAATGTGATCAAAGGGGAGGGTGGTCATGAGGAGCAAGTGGAGGAACTTGAGAGTTGAGCTAGATTTGAAATGGCTGTCAGATATCACTTGGTGAGTCAAGAGGATAAGAGACTCACAGAGCCAGGCTGCACCTTGAACAAAGGGCAGGAGAGTGTTGGGGACTCAGAAGAGGTGAGGAGACTGTACTTGTCAGAAAACAGCGAAGCAAGGCAGCAATTTTGCACGTGAAGGCCTTCTGTGTTGTTTTACTGCCTCTTACCTCATCTCTCTACTATCTTTCCCCCTCAACACAATCAGATTGCTCTTTTAAAAGTACTTTCAATCATGTTACTCCCCAGTAAAAATAATCACTGTCTTCCCCTTGCACGTGGTAAAATATTTTCTGGAGCTTGAGCTTAAGGACCTCTTCAGTATGATCGTAATAGTTCTTTTGAACCATCCTTCCTATTAATCTACTGTAAAACTAGTTCATCAAAAGTAAATCTGTCCGCTGTCTTCAGTCTTCTTTCATTTGCGTGCTGATCTGCATTTGCTTTCAGCTATCTGCCCCCACTATGTGTCTACATGATTCTACCACCAATCATCAAGCCTTTTATCACCCGTTTCAAGACACGTAGCAAGTTCTGTGTCCGACAAAACATTCTTCAAATCCCTGGGGAACTATTTCCTCTTCAAAATTATCTAGAGTACAGAAAGTACAACACTAATCTCTTAGCTATTTAAATAATAGAAAACAGAGAATATGGACAGGGAAAAAAATCACAAATTAAAATAAAAATCTTCAGGGCTGAAAAACGTAAGTTGTCAGATCAAAAGTATCCACTGCTTTCCAAGTAAAATGAATAAAAAATAATTGCTCCAGTACATATCATTTTGGAATTTCTGAACAGCATGGATGAAAAGTATATTCTAAAATTTCCAGAGATACAAGTCATTGACAAATGGACAAAAAGTGATCAGAAATTTGGCGTATTTGAAGGCTGTGGAAGAAGGCCTTTAAATTCAAAGGGAGAATAATTTTCAACCTAGGAAACGTATCAACCAATCAGGGAATGTAAAAAATTCTCAGTGATGAGTTAATATAGCTTAACCTAGTTCTAGAGCCCAGGGATTGACTAACATCATATCGTTTTATCCAATAAATTGCAGAGCTCTAACTTCATTTTGCAAGCAGTTAAGCAATATTCTGCCCTTCCTAGAGCACTGTTTAATTCAACAATGATAGAAACTATTCTACAGATAAACAAGTCTCCATTTGTTGATGGACCCAGTGCTTAAGCCAAGACTCTCAGGAGGCTGTGGAAAGAATCTTCTCCTTCTGATGTCTTTCTGAAGTTGCCTCCTCTTAAACAAAGTGCTTTCATCTATCCACAAAAAATTATAAGCAGAAAGATTTGAAACAGAGTGATATAACTATTGTCGTTGACAATTTTGAGTTTTTGAAGCTCATTAAATTATTTTGATATTTTAGAATTATTTTGCATAAACCAACATTCTGTATTCAAGGAAGTTAATTATTTTAAACAACACAACAGATGTGATACTCAAGATGAGAAGGGAAAGCACTGCTCACTCATTACTCCTGATAAATATATGCATATATTCATAATACACACGTATGCCAGATGTTATATCATTGAGGTTAAAGTGACACATAATTTTTAACACTATTTTTTTCTTTTCTCTATTATTTTAAGTAATACTTCAAACAAACACAAAATTGATTTCACTGTAAAACCAATGGCCAAGTGTATTAATTCCAACAATTACATGGATTACATGACTGAAATATTATATCCTAATCTGTTCCCTTGTTTTCAAGTATTCCTTTCCTTGTTCACTCCTTGTGTTATGGTTTCCTTGATCACACTTCACAGCAACTAGAGAACCTTTTTTTTGGTACTGGAGCGTTTTTTAAAATGACTTCCAGGCCCAATCATTTTTTGAATGATGGGGAGGAAGGAGTGGAGAAGGGTTGTTGAAAATATGATATCAACATTCATGAAAATGTTCCATTGTTCTAGAATATTATTTTTAGTTGCAGGAGAGAAAAACAAAAGGATAACAACAATATAAAAAGGTTGAACCATATGCAGATAAAAATAAAACTGAGGTATTTATGAGTATAAAAGCAATCTCATTTTAAACATGAGAAAATAAATAAAAATTAAGAGTTTCTGAAGTATAATTATAATAAATTTGGGAACCATTGCCCTAAACAAACCCAAGTAGCCAGAGATCAAATTAAATATATTTTATGCTACTTAAAATAAAAGTTTATTTCTAGTTTAATTCATACACCAAATAAAGTAACATATTAAAATCGCAAAAAAGGAGAGGAATTGTATGTAGCATTTTACAATTTCCTATTTCCAGAACATATGTCCTAGATCCCCAACTTTTATACAATGCAGGTTTTCCATTCCTCTCTTCAAATTAAACCTTTGGGATTACTCAAGCGTGACTGATACACTTAGATACTATCAGGCATTCAATACACCCTATGTGCCTTGGATTTACTTGACAAGTGACAACAAGGCTATATTGAGTTAAGCACAGACACTATCACTAAATGAATATTTGCAGGACCCGCCTGTGGTTATTGTCATACCAGAACAGGACTCTTGTTCAATATCCTGTCTGGGAAGCGGCCTCAACCAGATGCTTCCAAAGAAGGGCAAAACCACCCATAATGCAATTGTATGGACATGCAATTCTGTACCCCTGAGGGAAGACACTTCATGGTGGTTCCAGGAGGTGAGGCACTCATACTCTGTTCATATTCCTATGAAGACTGGTCTTTTCAAAGAATACATTTTTAAAGGACTTTTTTGATTCCAAAATTATTTTAAATAATAAGAAATAAGCTTTGTTTCCATTAGAGGACTAAATTTTATTTCATTTAAAGAAGTAAGACAAATCACGTGTTCAAAAGAATTATAAAATTCCTAGTAGGCATATAGATAAATAGTTTTACACACACTACTAATAACATAATAAAATAAAAATTGTGAAAGAAAGGAGGGTTACCTAGAATATTCTCTGCTACACTGGTGACTTTGAAAACTGAGTAATTTCTTCAACTTCAATAAACCTAAACTTTTTTTTCTTTCCTTTTTCCTTAGAAATCCTCCCCCGCACCCCTCCGCCCCAGCTACATGGAGATATGTCCACAGTGGCTTCTTGGCTTCTCTTCTGTCTGCTCAGGGCACCAGGCATATCTATTATCACACATGCTTAGATGAATTATAATCAACCACTTTCACTACATTTCCAAGAATGAAAAAGTAAGCTAATTATTAGATTTACAACCACAGAGTATCAGATTTAAAAGACTCTGTAGGAAGAAAAGAAGGGCGATTTCATTAAAATATTGACTTTAAAATAGGAATATTTAAATAGAAATACCAAAGCAAATTATGAATATTAAAACACACTATTCTTAGGAATAATTCTAGTTTAAAGCCTTCAATTTTACCTTAGTGATTTTATCGTGGAGTGATTTGGATTGTTGTCTCTAGACCAGCAAAAGTGGATTATCATCACTCAGTCTTCAAAAGGAGAAGATTTTGTTTCCAGTCATTAATTTACAATATAGCTCTCTCAGTATCTTCCATTAGAGCTGATTTAGTAAACTTTTTCTCAGTGGGAAAAGATCCTGGAGACCCTGATGTGTAAACTAGAGAATAGATTTGTTGGGAATTTATTAACATATTACTCATAATAAGTTTCAAGGATGAGAAAATGTTTGTCATTTCAGTACAAAGGATCACGACAGTGCTACATTATAAAAAGGGTATCTGGGGACAGAATGAGTCTTAGAATCATGTATTTACATGTTGTTCTTTCATTTTTAGATTCGGTCACTTGAATTTTATTTTTACATGGTACCTATCAAGAGTATGCATTCTTTTATTCCCCATAATGGCAAGCAGCAATAGATTACAATAAGAGGTTATTTTAAGAATTTCATTGATTTTCATACTTCTGCTTAGCCAAAAGACATGCTCTATGATTGGTTAAATTTAGATATTATTATACTTTTTACATCTTTCTTACACTACACAGTATACACTCTGTTTTACAAGCATCTCTTTTATACTTACAGTGTTACTAAGGTATATTACTACTGGCTTCATATGGGCAACACTTAGATTCAAGGAGTTTAAGTATTTTTATGGAAATAAATAATTAGTAGGTGGTAATTTCTGAGTCAGAACCCAAGTCCTGTAATTTCAAACTGAGTGTAATTTCCATTAGGCTATTAGTGTCTCACCAGAAGGGGGCTTAATGTGTGCCTGGTTCCCAGCTCTTTCTTTGTATAGAATATGCAACTTCACTGAATGCCTGAGCCTAGTGACAATGTTAGCATTTGCAATGCACATTAATATATAGAGAATATGTATGAAATACCAGGCGCTGTATTTTTTTTATTTTATTTTATTTGCGGTACTTGGGCCTCTCACTGTTGTGGCCTCTCCCGTTGCGGAGCACAGGCTCCGGACACGCAGGCTCAGCAGCCATGGCTCACGGGCCCAGCCGCTCCGCGGCATGTGGGATCTTCCCGGACCAGGGCACGATCCCGTGTCCCCTGCATCAGCAGGCAGACTCTCAACCACTGTGCGCTGTATTTGATGGTTTATAAATATCGTCTTTAATGCTTACAATAATTTTTAAAGATAGTTGATATTATCTGTATTTTTAGATAAGAAAACTGAGATTCACGGAGCTTAACTAACATGTCTGAGGTCACAGGTTGACAGAATTCATACCCATGTCTATTTAGTTTTATGCTTCTTCCAGGATCTCCTGCTTATTTAGAGACAGAACACCGCTTTGTTTTTATGTGACTCTATTGTAAAGTCTTTTTATTTGCACTCCCAAACCCAAGGACCTACCAGTTGGTTAACTTATTTAACCTGCCTATTTCTCTAATCTATTGGTTATATGTGTATATATACCCACTGTCTGGAAGACAAACATAAGACATCTAGTAAACATAAACATTATTGCAGGAGTGTTTTTTAAAAAGCAGCATTGCCCAAAAAACAGATTAATAATAGCTAAGGCATTCTAGAGTTGAGGCTGAGGAAAAAGTAAAACATGGCTGGCAGAGATCTATAAACAGTTTACCTAGGGGCCCACCTTTACGTATAGTTCTTTTTATCAAAATCAGTTGCTTCTTTGCAATAAATTTTGGGTCTCTTGACAGTAGTCTGATAATAGAAAGCTACCTCTAGCGTGTTTCTGACCCCATCCTGCAGACCAGAAAACCCTCAATGCCCCCCTGCCTCACTGGTCATTTTGTGAATAGGACGTAGAAGCAGGGTAGAGGGAAGGCAAACTAGCCCAGGACAACTCATGCATTCTTGTTGCATCCCCAACTTCCCAACTAGGGAAAAAGCTATTAAATAGCTATTTGAGCTTGTATTTACATGGAAGTATTGTGTTCTTGCACATAATAAAAATATTTCCAGTAGGTGGTTCATAGTTCAGTTGTCATTTGTTTCCTGAAGCCATCCCATTCCAGAAATAGTTTTCCTTCTACAGGTAAAAGGGTAGGGAAAAAGCTGATCAGCCACCAGCAAGCAGAGGACAATACTGTTAGCTGGTCCTTGGTTTGTTGGTTTTGATCTTGTTTTGCCTGCCTTCTACTGCCGTTAACTATACATGTGAAACAATGGTTGTGCAGTCAGTTACTGCCTTTTAATCAGTTACACCATCTCTGCTGAAGGTCTTCACAAATATGGTGAAACCCTGAGCTTTTTAAAACGTTCAGGCTGTGCTATAAGTTACTGATTTGAGGCATTTCACAAGAATATTTGAGACTGAATCAGATGCAGATTTAATAGAAAAGCTACAGAAAGTTATCTAAGAAAAGTGTCTTAGCAAAGGGTACATCCATTTTATTATGGTAAATTACTTAATTTTACTGCTGCTCACATCACAGTTGTTATGTAACTAAATGAACTCATTGAAGATATTTAAAATCTGGGTCAATTAACTTACTTCTCCAATTCAGTAGGACTAAGATAATATCTGTTTTTTTAAAGCAGAATGGCCACATTCCACCTTGTCCCATTATTGTTCACCTATGGAAGCAGACAATAAGGCAGAGAACATAGGAGCAGATGCTGGGATGTGGTGATGGGAATGTGTGGGAGTTCTTTTTTGATTGTTTCAGTTCTCTCTGTAGGATACAAAATAATTATCTTAGATTGAGGCTGGTGGCGGGGGTGGGGGGGAGAATTGGGGATTAAGAAATTATGGAATATTTGTTTTTGGAAATAAAGTATAATTGCATGGAAGCATGAAGGGCCAGTGTATTTGAGGTTAATGGTCTTATATTAAAAGTGGAATTAGTCAACAGGTCATGTGTCTCCCTCCAGCCACATTCAGCTGCAAGTGTTCAAGGGTTAATAAATTGGATGTGATAAGCCAGGCAAATTTGACAAAGTCAGAGAGGTGCAAGGAAGTGTTTATAATGACTGACCTTAGAATTTAAGCTGGGTAAGGAAGGGAGAGAGAGATCAAGAATGTGAATGGTAGTAAAATGATGGTAAATTTTAACATTGTAGAAATTAGAAATATCAAATTAGAGGAAATTATTTTGTCTATATGAGTCAGAATACCCATTCTTAATGTAATCATTAAAATTACCTCACTTGACAAAATTATATTCTATAAGGCAAGGTGAGCACATCTCAATGCCAGGCATTATTTATTATAAATCAATTTAAAATATATATGTATTATTTACGTATTGGCAGGTAGCACTATTCCTAATTTATCTTAAGTTTAGTAACCATCACAAACCCATTTACCGATTATGTTCTTATAGTTTAATCATTTGCATTATGTTTTCCATTTTTTATTTCATTTGTCAACGTTTCTAAGGTTTCAAATATGGCAACATTTATACTATTATACATGTATATAGCATATTAATTAAAACTTTCCAGTTCCAAAATTATGTACATATATTACCCATTATTTGTGTGTAATCAAAACATCTATATAGTTAGAGCTATCAATACAAGTCAGGAGTACAAAGCCTCATTCAAGGGGATATATTCCATTTGTAAGGTGTAGTATACCTAAATGTAAATCTATGTTTGTATGTATGTATGTATCTATCTATCTCCATATCTATAAATCACTCTTGTATCTTGGATGCCTAAGGTTCTTTCACTGCTTATTCATTTATCTTAGAGCAGGTGGAAGGAATCACTCTAGTGACATTCACATCAGTCAACTTTCTACTCATATGCAGTTCCTATAAAGGTTAAAGGAAGAAAATCAATAGCTTAACTCAGTGTTTTCCAATGTTGGATATGTGACAGAATCACTTGGTAAGCTTTTAAAAATTACACCTGGGCTCCGTCTCAGACCAAATCAAAATATTTGGAAGAGGTATAGGCTAGAGTTTCCCACTTAGATAGAAATCAAATAAGATTTTAATAGGCTGCCCATCAGTTTCAGTTGTAGGGATACCATGATCCCATAGCCAATACAAAGATCTCTGTGGATGAGACTATTCTGATTAATGTTTTGACTCCGTGTCTAACCAAATAAATCTGTTCACCTTGTGCTTGACAATTATGTGCTACCACCTGGCTTCTGAAACCCCCTCAGGATCTTAATGGTATTTAGAGATTCCTGTTTGATTGTAGCAACTTTCCTCTATAAAAAACGGCTTACAAAGAAGGGGCACAGTAGAGCACTTTAAAGATGGAGGTGAGGGGCTCCCTTCATTATTTTTCTCACAGCCTTGGTTAAGAGAATGTCTTTTAGACTCTAGGGAGTATAGTTAAGGGATTAGGTTGGTAAGAAGGTCTTGTATGGTAAATTCACTTTACCATTGCAGTCACACTAGCCTTTGGTTAACTGCCTTTACATTATAGTAAGAAAGACATGGCAGTTCAGTTTTATTTGATAGAGATTGGTTTAGGTCCATATTTTAGTCAACCAGCTAAACACATACCATTCTCAACTCTTCAAACTACTACCTTGGATCTAGAATATCAGCATGTCAATGAGTTTAACCTAACCAAACATTACATTTCTTCCACCCTAGTCCCACACATATTCCTAGGTTTCCATTGATATAAATGGTAAAATCATGCAATCTTTTTTGTGTGTGTGGCACTATCTCATCAATCAAACTTTGTATCTCATATTCTATAGCCTACTGAGACTGGAGTTTGATTATAAAGTCTGGAAGCAAGAAGAGAGCGTTAGTGGTAGCTCTAAAGAAGATCAGCACCCTTGGCAAGGCAACTACTTCCAGGATAGCCATTACAAGCTCTTTAGGTCAGGGAAAACTGATCTCTTCTGCAGGGTTCGAAGGGCTGCTTCTGCTGGCCAAGCGGCCATGGTAGAATTTGTGGCTTCAAGTTCCTTAGCTTCAGTGGAATTTGTCCATAAGTCTCTGTCCCAGTTTTCAAGTTCTTATTACTTCCCAAACCATGATGGTAACTCTAACAAAGGAAACTCTGAGAGGCTGAGAATTGAATTTGTGTTGTAATTCAGTGATCTATGAAATGAGACTTAGAGTTTGGTTTTCAGAAATCTTGATGACTGAAGGAAATAAAAGGAGTCACAAAATTTAAGGTCTCTTATATGGTCCTTGTGCTGAAAACTTAAATCCCTGAGCTCATTATTTTCCTTACCTTTTCCAGCACAAGTAGAAGGAGGCAAACAACCCTGTTGTTCTCCTCATTTTTACTAACATGTTCTACAGCAGCAAATACTTGGTCACCAAGAGTTGTGTCTTTAGACATTTAATTAAAAGTTCTGTAGGTGAAATTTGTATAACTGTTTTGTAACTGCAGCCATGGATTTCTACTGTCCCCTTTTTCGGCAGGGTTATTACTGACTTTAAATTTAATCACGTCAGAGAACCAAAGACATAACCCAGGACCAATTCAGAGAAACTATCTTTAAGATTCTGTGCCTTTGGAATCATACTTGGTACATTCATTCAGAAAGGTAGAATGAATGTAAATATAGTCATAGATATATAAGCTTTTGGAGACATATATTATAATTTTTTTAAAATAAGGAATTTGTTATAGATATTTGGCCTTATACTAGGGCACGCTGTTAGGAAGTAACATATAAATATGTATGGATGTAAATATAAATGATGAATTTATAAAATTTCTATCAGAAAGCACTGGAGATGCTTGGGTAATAGCAATAAAAGGAGAACAAAATTTCATCCCCGAACTTTCATCCTCTAGTCAATCAACAAAACACTAATCTAGTGAAGGGCAGCAGAATTTGCCAGAATACCCCAAAATATGCTTCTTTGGCATAAGAATTATCTTGAGCTGATTATTTTTAAAAAGCAGGAGACATGAGAGAAGTTCTGAAAACCAGTAACAGTTACTTTTTCACAAGAGACATTTATAAGGGAAATCTCCATTTGTAAAGGTGTCTCCTTCTATGTACCAGGAAGAGAAGGATGACAAACTCTTCAGAAACTTATCGTTGGAGAAGACATGGACTTAAATCTGCATGGCAGCATACCCCTGTTTACTGTGCTCTGCTTGAAAATCTCCCATAACTGCCCTCCCACAACATCTTTTCTTGTCTTTAGTTGAAGATGGTATTTAAGGTGGTGGCTTGAGCCATTTCAGAGAGTTACTCAGTTCTCCTAGGTCTCTCCCATGTGTCCAGGAGCTATACATGTTACTAAACTTCTGCTTATTTTTCTCCTGTTCATGTGTCTTTAGTTATAGGGGGTGTCTCAGGCAAGAATTTAGAAGGGTAGAAGGAAAATGATTTTTCCTCCCCTACACTAGCTGCTGCTGTGGGGAAATCTCACAGATGTAACTGAAATTCTATAAACTTTGCAGGGTTATAGAAGACGAGTTAAGTAGTGAGTAAATGAAGCTCTTTATAGTCTGTAGAAGTCTGTTGAAATATTATTAGGTGTCCTGGGTTACTGATGGCAGAGTGGGGCTGGGGAATAGAATAAGAATTTTAAGATATGCATCAAGATATTTTACGTTATCACAATTTCTAAACATAATAATACGATTATCAGGATTCCAGAATATTTAATTAGCAAGTAGTCAAAACCTGAAGTAAATTTTTGTACATCAGGTAGGGTGAGCAATAGAGAAATTCTAAGCAACTTTAAGATTATAAAATGATGATCTAAAATATTATGTTTCCCAGGTATATTTTCAAAACATTGTAAAATTTGGTTGAATCGACTTTGAAGTTATAGCTAAATGTATCTTTAATTTTATAGATAGAATTTTTAAAAACTCAAATATTATGTTTTAAAATATCAAATTTTCCTTTAATAAAACTGAATTACTAAATCCATAAGTTTTACATTACTCTAATGTAGCAAAATTTACAAGATCCAGTACTCCCCAAACCAACTGCCATCTTTACACTGAAAAATAAACTATGAAAATTGGATCCATAAACAATTTTTGGATGGAACAGCTAAGTGATGGAAAGCCTACTGAAGACATTGAAAGTAGAAAATATAGGAACAAAAATAGGGTATAAAGAAATTATATAGAGAACATAAAAACACATGGGAAAAATATGACTTTGTATAAAAGGAATAAAAAGTGAGGAAATCTAATTAAAAGTTGATTCCTAAATTGCTGCACATTTATCACCATAGCAATTTTCGTGGATATGAAACAGACTGTTTCACTTCTGGCTTAAATCGAAGTTCAAGAATGTGGATGACAGTTCCTATTTAATCACTTGGTATTTTTGTTAATTGTATTTGCCTTTGATTTGATGAATGTGTTTGAATGTCAATACACATTTGTACATCATCCTTAGCCTTAAAGAGACAAAGCTCTTTTACAGTGGCCTTCTCAGGAAAGTTAATTGGTTTAATTTAGAGAATGCAGCTGTAAGGAAATTTCTGAGATGTCTGTATAAATAAGTTATTAAGCCAAGAACAGGTCTAGATCAAATTGTGAAGCGTAAGAAATGTTCTCGGTTCCTCACTTCCCTACTCTGGTGATAATTCCTCACTGGGGCAGAGACCACGTGTTCACCAAACAGCTTCTATCAAAATTTGCCCTGAGGGAATTTCTGGGACATGTTTGTCTTAGATGGAGATAGAATCATGTATAAAACGTGACTAATAATATACATATAAATAAAGAGGAGCAGAAACCAGCATGACTTCATAATTTAGAGTATCGCTTGTGAAATATGTTTTTACACAAGACCTTAACCTTCATCAAGCAAAATGAAAGATTCTTCATTATTGAGATTTCAAACATTATCCAACAGATTTGGGTGGTTCTGTTTGTTTAGTTTGTGGTTTTGGATTTTAGAAAAGCTGTACCACTATTCCCTGAAATTTTGTCATACAAATAAAGAATTATTCCACATAAGGGGTTTTTTTAAAATAGATTTTTATTGGCATATAATTGCTTCACAATACTGTGTTAGTTTCTGTTGTACAACAAAGTGAATCAGCCGTATGCAAACATACATCCCCATATCCTCTCCCTCTTGAGCCTCCTTCCCACCCTCCCTTTCCCACCCCTCTAGGTCATGGCAAAGCACAGAGCTGATCTCCCTGTGCCATGCTGCTGCTTCCCACTATTTTACATTTGGTAGTGTATATATGTCGATGCTACTCTCACTTCGCCTCAGCTTCCCCCTCTCCACCCCGTGTCCTCAAGTCCATTCTCTATGTCTGCATCTTTATTCCTGCCCTGCTACTAGTGCATCAGTACCTTTTTTTTTTTTTAGATTCCACATATGTGCGTTAGCGTACATTATTTGTTTTTCTCTTTCTAACTTACTTCACTCTGTATGACATACTCTAGGTCCATCCACCTCACTACAAATAACACAATTTCATTTCTTTTTATGGCTGAGTAATATTCCATTGTATATATGTGCCACAGCTTCTTTATCCATTCATCTGTCAATGGATATTTAGGTTGCTTCCAAGTCCTGGCTATTGTAAATAGTGCTGCAGTGAACATTGTGGTACGTGTCCCTTTTTGAATTATGGTTTTCTCAGGGTATGTGCCCAGTAGTGGGATTGCTGGGTCATATGGTAGTTCTATTTTTAGTTTTTTTTAAGGAACCTCCATACTGTTCCTCATAGTGGCTGTATCAATTTACATTCCCACCAACAGTGCAAGAGTGTTCCCTTTTCACCACACCCTCTCCAGAATTTATGGTTTGTAGATTTTTTGATGATGGCCATTCTGACTGGTGTGAGGTGATACCTCATTGTAGTTTTGATTTGCATTTCTCTAATAATTAGTGATGTTGAACATTTTTTCATGTGCCTCTTGGCTATCTGTATGTCTTCTTTGGTGAAATGTCTATTTAATCTAGTGCACATTTTTTAATTGGATTGTTTGTTTTCTTGACATTGAGCTCCAGGAGCTATTTGTATATTGTGGAGATTAATCCTTTGTCTGTTGTTTCATTTGTGAATATTTTCTCCCATTCTAAGTGTTGTCTTCTCATCTTGTTTATGGTTTCCTCTGCTGTGCAAAAGCTTTTTTTTTTTTTTAATTTATTTATTATTTTTGGCTGTGTTGGGTCTTCGTTTCTGTGCGAGGGCTTTTGCTAGTTGTGGCAAGTGGGGGCCGCTCTTCATCGCGGTGCACGGGCCTCTCACTATCACGGCCTCTCTTGTTGCAGAGCACAGGCTCCAGATGCGCAGGCTCAGTACTTGTGGCTCACGGACCTAGTTGCTCCGCGGCATGTGGGATCTTCCCAGACCAGGAGTCGAACCCGTGTCCCTTGCGTTGGCAGGCAGACTCTCAACCACTGCACCACCAGGGAAGCCCCTGTGACATATTTTTTTGCCATCTCATTTTTTTTTTTTTTTTCTTTTTGATGAGTGGGATTGTGTTCCTGTCTTACTGGTTGTTTGGCCTGAGGATTCCAACACTGGAGTTTGTAGGCTGTTAGGTAGAGCTGGGTGTTGTTGCTGAGATGAGGACCTCCAGGAGACCTCACTCTGATGAATATTTCCTGAGGTTAAGGTTCTCTGTTAGTCCAGTGGTTCAGACTCAGAGCTCCCACCGTAGGAGCTTCGGCCCAACCCCCAGCTCATAAACCAATATCCTACAAGCCACGTGGGGTGGCAAAAAAAAAAAAAAAAAAAGAACAATAACAAAGTAAAAATTAAAATTAGACTAGGAAACTAACAGATTGTTAGAAAGAATATAAAAATAAAAATATAGATGAAGCAACAACTGGAAGGTAAAACAGAACTGCAATAGTAAAAGAGAGGAGGAAGGAAAGAAACAAAGTTGGAAAAGGCCTTGGCTGTGGAAGGCAGGGCCTAAGCAGGGATGGGGTTTGGGCAGTGGGTGGGGCCTCTGATTAGGACCCACAGGGATGGGACAGGCCCTGGGGGGTGTGGGGGTAGGGGGTGGAGCTTAGGTTCAAGAACAGTTGGGGCCCAGGGGTGCCTCCTGCCTCTGGTCTCAGAGGGTGGGGGACTCCACCTGGGAGCCCAGCAGACTTCCTGGGCTTAGCTCCTTTCCTGCTTCTCTGATCCTGGTGGGCCCCTACCACCTGCTTCTCCTGTTCTCCCCTGGGCCTCCCTCCTATGCTCCCAGGACCCACGTAGTCTGGAGGGGGCTTTGGAGGGCAGGGGACCTGGCCTGGGTGCTCAGCAGGCTTCCCTGGGCTCGAGTGGGTGGGGCAAAAGACCTCGGCTCCTCCTCCTCCCATCCTGGAGGGCCCCTCCCACGTACCTCTCCTGTTTTTCCCAGGCCTCCCTCCTACGCCTCCCAGGACCAACACGGCCTGTAGGGGGCCTCTGAGAGTGGAGGACCCAGCCTGGGCCAAGAGTTGGGCAGACTTCCCCGGCTGATTGGGCAGGGGAAACATTGGGCACGCTCCCCCCATCTGAGCCCCCTGGGTCCCTCCAGGCGTGGGAACCCATCCACTCTCTCAGCCACCCCTCAGGGGCACTGGTCCTGTCCGGCCTCCACTTCTCCTCCCCCCTCAGCCCCCGCACATCCTACCAGTTCGCTTGGGGGTTCCTCTCGTTCCCTTAGGCCTCAAGGTCTCCCACCAGCATCTGGCAGCCACCCTAGTTGTGGGGAGACATGAACTCCATGTCTACCCACACTGCCCACTGCCATCTTTTTTTTTTCTTTAAAGAAGATGTTGGGGGTAGGAGTTTATTAATGAATTAAGTTATTTTTGCTGTGTTGGGTCTTTGTTTCTGTGTGAGGGCTTTCTCTAATTGTGGTAGGTGGGGGCGACTCTTCATCGCAGTGCACGGGCCCCTCACTCTCGTGGCCTCTCATTGCGGAGCACAGGCCCCAGATGCGCAAGCTCAGTAGTTGTGGCTCACGGGCTGAGTTGCTCCGCGGCATGTGGGATCCTCCCAGACCAGGGCTCGAACCCGTGTCCCCTGCATTAGCAGGCAGATTCTCAAACACTGCACCACCAGGGAAGCCCCCACACTGCCATCTTGACTCTGCATTCCCTCATATGGTTTTGAATGAGATTAGAGGTTGGTGTTTCCTAAGTTTCTGTTGGAAAATTCACTTTAGGAAAGAACCACATGAAAGAGTCCCTTTAGATAAAAGGTGCGATGGAAGAGTGTACCCTTTAACCAGTGTCTTACTTTATAGCCTCAGCCATTTATTGAGATAGAATTTAATATATGCCTGGCATGTGGAAGGCATATAGTACACATTAATTGAAAAAATGAATTCATCTATCCTACAGTGGGTGTGAAAAAATTACATTTACCACAAAGGAGAGATTAAAATGAGTTTTATTAAAAACATACGTATAAATCATTAGCAACACTTATCAAGAAAAAAAAGGGAGAAGACTCAAATCAATAGAATTAGAAATGAAAAAGGGGAAGTAACAATTGACACTGCAGAAATACAAAGGATCATGAGAGATTACTACAAGCAGCTATATGGCAATAAAATGGACAACCTGGAAGAAATGGACAATTTCTTAGAAATGCACAATCTTCCAAGACTGAACCAGGAAGAGAATAGAAAATATGGAACAGACCAATCACAAGCACTGAACTTGAAACTGTGATTAAAAATCTTCCAACAAACAAAAGCCCAGGACCACATGGCTTCACAGGCGAATTCTATCAAACATTTAGAGAAGAGCTAACATCTATCCTTCTCAAACTCTTCCAAAATATACCACAGGGAGGAACACTCCCAAACTCATTCTACGAGGCCACCATCACACAGATACCAAACCAGACAAACATTGTCACAAAGAAAAAAACTACAGGCCGATATCACTGATGAACATAGATGCAAAAATGCTCAACAAAATACTAGCAAACAGGATCCAACAGCACGTTAAAAGGATCATACACCATGATCAAGTGGGGTTTATTCCAGGAATGCAAGGATTCTTCAATATACGCAAATCAATCAGTGTGATACACCATATTAACAAATTGAAGGATAAAAACCATATGACAATCTCAGTAGATGCAGAGAAAGCTTTCGACAAAATTCAACACCATTTATTATAAAAACCCTCCAGAAAGTAGGCATAGAGGGAACTTTCCTCAATATAATAAAGGCCATATATGACAAACCCACAGCAAACATCGTCCTCAATGGTGAAAAACTGAAACCTTTTCCACTAAGATCAGGAACAAGACAAGGTTGCCCACTCTCACCACTATTATTCAACATAGTTTTGGAAGTTTTAGCCATAACAATCAGAGAAGAAAAAGAAATAAAAGGAATCCAAATCGGAAAAGAAGAAGTAAAGCTGTCACTGTTTGCAGATGACATGATACTATACGTAGAGAATCCTAAAGATGCTACCAGAAAACTACTAGAGCTAATCAATGAATTTGGTAAAGTAGCAGGATACAAAAGTAATGCACAGAAATCTCTAGCATTCCTATACACTAATGATGAAAAATATGAAAGTGAAATTAAGAAAACACTCCCATTTACCATTGCAACAAAAGAATAAAATATCTAGGAGTAAACCTACCTAAGGAGACAAAAGACCTGTCTGTATGCAGAAAACTTTAAGACACTGATGAAAGAAATTAAAGGTGATACAAACAGATGGAGAGATATACCATTGTCTTGGATTGGAAGAATCAACATTGTGAAAATGACTCTACTACCCAAAGCAATCTACAGATTCAATGCAATCCCTATGAGACTACCACTTTCATTTTTCACAGAATTAGAACAAAAAATTTCACAATTTGTATGGAAACACAAAAACACCCTGAATAGCCAAAGCAATCTTGAGAAAGAAAAACGGAGCTGGAGGAATCAGGCTCCCTGACTTCAGAGTATACTACAAAGCTACAGTAATCAAGACAGTCTGGTACTGGCACAAAAACAGAAATATAGAATCAATAGAACAGGATAGAAAGCCCAGAGATAAACCACACACACATATGGTCACCTTATCTTTGATAAAAGAGGGAAGAATATACAGTGGAGAAAAGACAGCCTCTTCAGTAATTGGTGCTGGAAAACTGGACAGCTACATGTAAAAGAATGAAATCAGAAACACTTCCTAACACCATACACAAAAGTAACATCAAACTGGATTAAAGACTAAATGCAAGGCCAGACACCATCAAACCTCTTAGAGGAAAACATAGGCAGAACACTCCTATGACATCAATCACAGCAAGATCCTTTTTGACCCACTTCCTAGAGAAATGGAAAATTCAAAACAAAAATAAACAAATGGGACCTAATGAAAACTTAATAAAGCTTTTGCACAGCAAAGGAAACCATAAACAAGATGAAAAGCAACCCTCAGAATGGGAGAAAATATTTGCAAATGAAGCAACTGACAAAGGATTAACTTCCAAAATTTACAAGCAACTCATGCAGCTCAATATCAAAAAAACAAACAACCCAGTCCGAAGATGAGCAGAAGGCCTAAATAGATATTTCTCCAAAGAAGATATACAGATTGCCAACAAACACATGAAAGAATGCTCAGTATCGCTAATCATTAGAGAAATGCAAATCAAAACTACAATGAGATATCATCTCACACCGCTCAGAATGGCCATCATCAAAAAATCTACAAACAGTAAATGCTGGAGAGGGTGTGGAGAAAAGGGAACACTCTTGCACTGCTGGTGGGAATGTGAATTGGTTCAGCTACTATGGAGAACAGTATGGAGGTTCCTTTAAAAACTACAAATAGAACTACCATGTGACCCAGCAATCCCACTACTGGGCATATGCCCTGAGAAAACCATAATTCAAAAAGAGGTATGTACCAAAATGTTCATTGCAGCTCTATTTACAATAGCCCGGAGATGGAAACAACCTAAGTGCCCATCATCAGATGAATGGATAAAGAAGATGTGGCACATATATACAATGGAATATTATTCAGCCATAAAAAGAAACGAAATTGAGCTATTTGTAATGAGGTGGATAGACCTAGAGTCTGTCAGAGAGAGTGAAGTAAGTCAGAAAGAGAAAGACAAATACCATATGCTAACACATATATATGGAATTTAAGGGAAAAAAAATGTCATGAAGAACCTAGGGGTAAGACAGGAATAAAGACACAGACCTACTAGAGAACGGACTTGAGGATATGGGGAGGGGGAAGGGTGAGCTGTGACAAAGCGAGAGAGAGGCATGGACATATATACACTAGCAAACGTAAGGTAGATAGCTAGTGGGAAGCAGCCGCATAGCACAGGGATATCAGCTCGGTGCTTTGTGACCACCTGGACGGGTGGATTAGGGAGGGTGGGGGGGAAGGAGACGCAAGAGGGAAGAGTTATGGGAACATATGTATATGTATAACTGATTCACTTTGTTATAAAGCAGAAACTAACACACCATTGTAAAGCAATTATACCCCAATAAAGATGTTAAAAAAAAATACTAAAAATAGGGCTTCCATGGTGGCGCAGTGCTTGGGAGTCTGCCTGCCAATGGAGGGGACACGGGCTCAAGCCCTGGTCTGGGAGGATCTCACATGCCGCGGAGCACCTAGGCCCCTGAGCCACAAGTACTGAGCCTGCGAGTCTGGAGCCTGTGCTCCGCAACAAGAGAGGCTGCGACAGTGAGAGGCCCGCGCACCGCGATGAAGAGTGGCCCCCGCTTGCCACAACTAGAGAAAGCCCTCTCACAGAAACAAAGACCCAACACAGCAAAAATAAATAAATTAATTAATAAACTCCTACCCCCAACATCTTAAAAAATAAAACAAAACTAAAAATAGGGGCTTCCCTGGTGGCGCAGTGGTTGAGAGTCCGCCTGCCGATTCAGGGGACATGGGTTCGTGCCCCAATCCAGGAAGATCCCACATGCTGCGGAGCGGCTGGGCCCGTGAGTCGTGGCCGCTGAGCCTGCGCATCCGGAGCCTATGCTCCGCAACGGGAGAAGCCACAACAGTGAGAAGCCCGCGTAATGCAAAAAAAAAAAAAAAAAACAAAGTAAAAATAGAACTACCATATGACCCAGCAATCCCACGACTTGGCATATACCCTGAGTAAACCATAATTCATAACGAGTCATGCACCAAAATGTTCATTGCAGCTCTATTTACAATAGCTAGGATGTGGAAGCAACGTAAGTGTCCATCGACAGATGAATGGATAAAGAAGATGTGGCACATATATACAATGTAATATTACTCAGCCATAAAAAGGAACGAAACTGAGTTATTTGTAGTGAGGTGGATGGACCTAGAGACTGTCATACAGAGTGAAGTTAAGTCATAAAGAGAAAAACAAATACTGTATGCTAACACATATATATGGAATGTAAAAAAAAAAAAAAAAGTGGTCAGAAGAACCTAGGGCCAAGAGAGGAGTAAAGATGCAGACCTACTAGAGAATGGACTTGAGGATACGAGGAGGGTGAAGGGTCAGCTGGGACAAAGTGAGAGAGTGGCATGGACATATATACACTACCAAACGTAAAATAGATAGCTAGTGGGAAACAGCCGCACAGCCCAGGGAGATCAGCTTGGTGCTTTGTGACCACCTAGAGGGGTAGGATAGGGAAGGTGGGCGGGAGGGAGATGCAAGAGGGAAGAGATATGGGGACATATGTATATGTATAAGTGATTCACTTTGTTATAAAGCAGAAACTAACACACCATTGTAAAGCAATTATACTCCAATGAAGATATTAAAAAAATAATAATAATAAAATTAAAAAAATAATCACATACCTAAAGCAGAGGTATGTTTGCAGGTATGGCTTCAATGTGATCAAGTAACCTCAAAATCCTTTTTGGAAAGAAATAGTTTATTTATAATTTTTAAGAAACAGAATAATCATGTTTAGCAAGATTACATCTCCAAAAATGTAGTTTTTAGGCCTAGAAAATATTGATGCCCAGCCTTTGTTTTAAGATAAAATTTTATTCTCCCCCCTGCTCCAAATTCTTAAAGCCAATTATTTAAATTCACGTGAATATTCAAGAGATATCTGTGGTATATAGGACTTAAAAGAATGGAGGTACTTTTTTTTTTTTTTTTTTTTTTTTGGCTGCATTGGGTCTTTGTTACTGTGTGCGGGCTTTCTCTAGTTGTGACGAGCGGCGGCTGCTCTTCGTTGTGGTGCGCGGGCTTCTCATTGAAGTGGCTTCTCTTGTTGTGGAGCATGAGCTCTTGGTGCGTGGGCTTCAGTAGTTGCAGCGCGTGGGCTTCGTTGTTGTGGCTCGCGGGCTCTAGAGCGCAGGCTCAGTAGTTGTGGCACGTGGGCTTAGTTGCTCCGCGGCATGTGGGATCTTCCCCGACCAGGGATCGAACCCGTGTCGCCTGCATTGGCAGGGGGATTCTTAACCACTGTACCACCAGGGAAGCCCTGGATGTACTTTTTTTAAAGTAAAAAGTAATTTCACAGCTATCAAAAGATTAGAAATCCTAGATAAAGTGAAGTTAATACCAAAAGTAAGAAGCTTTTCTGCTTGTATGTCCCATGTGTTTAAATTGATTCAGGTAGTATGTAAGACTCCTCTTTACAGCAATCTAAATCAAGAAACTTGCCACCTTGATGAGCCCATCTTTACAAATGGCCTCAGGTTTTCAACCTCCCACTCCAGACCTTTCTAATAATACATGCTAATAATGTACAATACTATTATATCATATCCTAGATGCATAACTTCATGTTGTGTTCATTCACATGAAACATGAACCCTTGTTTTGATTAGATATTCATCAACTACTTTAATGTGTACTTTTAAATGAAATCAGTAATCTACTTGAAAGAGAGAGATAAATTTGTCATGATTTATGAGTAGTAAAATGATACCTTGACTACAGAACAATTGCATCCTGATACTTACATGATGAAAATTGCCACTAACAGCAGAAAAAGAAGATTATAGTATTATTAGAAAAAACAAAAAGTCACTGTTACCCAAAATGCCAAGAGAAAAGGCAAGAAGGTATTCCACTACTGTGAGTCAAACACTGATAATACCTGAAGTATATCCATCAGCTTTCCAGTAATAAGCAAAGTTGCTTATCCATGGCTTTCAATAAAATACACAATTAAAAACCATGCAAGGTTTAATTTATTTGGCCTAAAGTACAATACCATTTTTGGCCTTCTTTTGATGGTGGAGCTAGTTTAAGTAGATAGCTCATTTAGGCTGAAAAGTTAATGTCAAAAGTAGAACATACTAGGTGTCTTAAGAGAATAACAAATTTCTCTGAGGATCCTAAGGAAAATTACATAATTGCAATTACATAATTGCAATAGGAATTGAAAAGTTTTTGTTCTTGTTTTCAGCATGAGTTTAAGAGTTGTGTGTCTTACTGGTAATGTTTCGACCAGTAAAGTTGGTGGAATAAGAGCATTGCAACCTGAAGAAACAGTGAAGAATGCCATAGATTTAAGAGGGGGGTCAGATCAGAAAAGAGGAGGAAGTTAGACTCGAAGATTGTGTGTGTGTGTGTGTGTGTGTGTGTGTGTGTTCACGTGTGCATGCAATGGAAATTCAAATAGTAATGTATATTGAAGCAAATAGGAGGAAAGCAGGAGAAAAACACTGATAGGTAAGTCTTAGTTTGAGAGAGTAAATGAATTTCCCCCTCTGTCTTTGGAAGATCAACTCCAAAATAATGTAGAGGTGCACTAGACAAAGGAGAAAATAGGGAACAAATAAATTGGGAGCTGATGCATATTAGTGGCTTCAGAAGGAATTGGGATTGGATGTGTAAGTCACTGAGAATGTTACATCTGTAGGTTTTTGTGATAATTTGATGTAGTTTGTTGGAGACAATAAGATCAAGGATAACAAGAAGTCTTTACAAAAAGAATGCTGAAAAAAATAACATTCATTTCCCATCCATGTATGTTTCAGCTATGCCTAAGGCACTGTGCAAGGACTAGAGACATGAGATACACATAATGTATAGTCTCTCCACTATGAAGCATAATGTTTACTTAGGAAGATGGACAGTTTACTACAAGACAGTGACGTGAATGAGAGAGGTATGAACGGGGTGCTTTGGCAACACAGAAGCACACATGTATACTGGGGGAACATGGAGAGCCCCCCAGAGGGAAAGATAGCAGGTTTTCTTCAGGTGAAGATGAGATTGTGGCTGGATGGAATTTTATGTTAAGCAGTGCTTGCACTTCTGAAACACCTGGAATATAGTTTCTTTAGTAGATGGATTATGTGAGATGAGTCAGGTGACACATAATGATCCAACCATCAAAACTTGTATATTCAAGAGGTGGGTTTTGCTATTGATATATTTTAAGTAGGGGAGAGACATGATCAGTTTTCATTTAAAAAATTACTTTCAAAGAGTGATAAGTTTGAAAACAGGAAGGCTAATAGGAATGTGTCATATCAACCAAAGGTCAGCAGCTAGAGGTTGGATGAAGACAGAGGAAGTGTGAATAGAGAGAGGAATAGATTCAAAATGATGATTATGATAACGACGATGGTGCTGATGACAGTGATGCCGACGAGGATGGTGATGCTGTTTCTGCTGCTCTTGCTGATGATTACAGATAACACTTTAAGTACTTATTATTTGATCTGTTCAGTGGCAAATTTATTACATAAATCATATCACATAATCCTATGACAGCCATATAAGGTTAGACCTATTTTTATCTTCACTTGAAAAAAAAGAGGAAATTAATCTTTACAACGTTTGAGTAACTTGTTCAAGATTTTAGAAACACTAAAAATTAGAGCTGGGTTTTTAACTAGGCAACCTAAAGCCGCTGCTTTAGGGTCACTTTATTATTTCATGTCTCAGCAAATACTTAGGAGTTAAAATGGTCAACTGGATGGTAGGGGGATAAGTTGAATTAGGGAAGTATCTAGGATTTCTCCCAATATTGTAACTTAGGAAAATAGGACAATGATAGTCCCATTTATGGAGGCAGAATGTTGGTGAAAATACCAGATTTGCTCAACTATTATTAGTTTTGGGAAGAGCTGGCTAGTAATATCTAAGCTGAAAATAAATTTGGATTTTTCTGTCTAGAGAGATAACCAAATCACACGTTTTCTAAAGAGAGACTGTAGGGTGAAGAAAAATATTTTGCAGATGTGCATAATAGGACCAGGAACTGACCATTACTGTATTGACAATATATTTTTGGGGTTTTCCTAGTCTTCCTTTTTTTCAGTGACACGTGATTTTTTCTTATTCTATTGGTAATTTAATTTATTTTAAAAATAATCTGAAGGAATTTAACTCAACATTGCTTTATGAGTAGCTTTACTAGTAGCTGCAGCGTTAAGAACGAAATTGTTATCCAAATCCCTGAGACCTATATGTTTTCAAAGAACACATATTTGAAGAATAACTTCCCCAGTATAATGACGATAATGCCTTCTCATCCTGCAGTTCCACCTGAAATAAAAGATCCCTGCCCCTTCTCATCTAATTTTGATGCTCATCCCTGCTTTTGTACTGAAATGCTGTAATAAGGGTGCCATCTCTAATTTTTACATCTTTACTAGCTTTCATGTGTGAGGAGGTGGACTGATAATTATAACTATCGCTTCTTTCATGAGCATCAATTTTCATGTGAAAAAAGAAAAACAACTGAGAACATCCCTTGAAAAATACCTCAAGTACATGTAATTTTTTCCTTGTAACAAATTTATACATTATAATGATTTTTATTATTAAAATTTTTGGTGATCAGTCTATAAAAGAAGAAAGCCAGTGCTTTATCAGGTAATCTTTCCATCATGCTGAAAACCTAAAGAGACTGATAATTAAGATTCAAAACTTGCACAGGAAAACCAATAATTCTGAAGTTTTACTTGAATGGCTTCTGGCATTATCAGGAACACCTTTTTGGCAGTGTAGCTAAAGGATTGTGCATCCCTGCAAGCTTGATAATGACATTCTGTCACCATGGAGCACATAGGGTGAACCACCTGGGGGGAAAGATAATGTCTTATCCTAAATAGACAGCTAATGAGATACTTAAAAGTACAGCCAGTGAAATGTGTTACTGGAACAAGGTCTATACAAATTTGCTTGAGTCCTCCGGTTCATTGATTTGTTTATGGAGATGTCTTAGATTAATATATCCTTTACTGCTGTTGCCGAGTATAGATTGAAGACATATTGAACACATCTTATTTGGTGAGAGTTCCCAGAGGGAGTATCAGAATTAGCAGCCTCCATCAATAATATCTGAGGGTATCCTGCTTGAGTTTCAAAAAAAAGTTAATTGTATAGTAATTGCTTCACTGATGTTTTTATGTTGCAGCCAGTTCTGAATGTCAGTAATTTACGCTGAAGAAACAAACAAAACCACATGTCCTTAACATGGTCATGACTGTCTGTCTCATTTATGTGTAATTTAGCTGTGTCTAAACAAAGTAAATGAAGAATTAAGCAATTAAGGAGGGAATTTGTTTTCCACCAGCCAGACTGGATTACCACATTGATTCTCCACCTCCGTTTCCTATGAGTATAAGTGAAAACACAAATTAAAAGTGAAGCACATATTATACAATTTGTAATCTTGCATTTGAGAAGAAAGCTGATTGAGTAGGCAATGATATTAACACTCCTAGAGGAGAATAAATACAGCTCAACATACGTACGTGTCCTTTAAATGAGGAACTGTGAGAAAACGGGTATTTTCAATAAAATTTTTCACATAAGTATTCAGATGTAGATTTACCAGAATCTAACAAAAACATTGAAAAATCGAGTTAACTACATAGCCTGTGAAACGAGTCTAAAATGAAAAAATATAAAAATCAGTAGGAACGTAACAAACACATTTAAATATACTACAGTGCTCATAGCCCTAACTAGTTAGTAAAAGAGAACATTTACTGTATTCACCACATCATATATATTTCAACGTAGTAGGAAATTATTAATGACACAACAGATGAAAATTTCAGTGACTCAGGTTTTCTTCAACACATCACCTTATAATTTAACTATCACAGTGATACACCTATGGCCAGGTGGCTAAAAATTGTAATGATTTGCAGTTTATAGCTGGAAATTACAGAATATAATAATATAAACATTTAGAATTATTTAAAGATTATAATCTCTACTATGGATTTAATTAATGTACATTGATGACGATAATTAGACACTTAGTTACACTTACTAAAAATACGACTGTGTACACACCTATCAAACCGTATCTCGTTTCACCTTTAGGATCTCTGTGTTCTTCTTACTGTTCAGTTTACTTTACAAAATGTTTGCACCAATTCACACTCTCCTTTTTATCATGCAGGACACAGTGGATTATGCTGACTTAAAAAAAAAGCCAAAATCTCAGATTAAAACTAGATTTATTTCTCATTCATGACGCATTTCTTTGTTGGGTTACTGAGGCTTTTCCTCTAGCTCTCCTCACTAGCGGCCCAGGCTAGTAGGGAAGTGGCCAGCACCTAACCCATGCTTTGACAAATCACAGCCCACAGGCCACATACAACATGCTGTCTGTTTCTGTAAATACATTTTTATTGAGATTCAGCCATACCCATCTATTTACGTATTCTTTCTGGCTAATTTTAACTAAAACAGCACAGTAAAATACTTGCATCAGAGACCCTAAAGCCTGCCAAGCCTAAAATATTTGCTATGTGACCCTTTTCGGAAAGTTTATTGACCCCAATCTAGTACATTTCTTTGGCTGACTGTGGTAAATGGAAAGAAATTGGGTCTGGTGAGCCATTCCCTGGCTCCTAAAGTTTAATTCCTAAATTGATTGAATTTCATCACATTTTATCTTTTAAGCACGGGATCATATGTTCTATTTACCTTGACTTATTCTCAGTTTAGCAGTATCTGCCTATTAATTTTATACTGTAAGGACAGCTAAACTGAGGATAAAAAAGTTGGATCATGTTATTTTTCCCCTGGAATATTTCAGTCTTTAGTTTTTTGTCTCATGATATTGGATACTGATGAGAAGTCTTAGACTGGTCTGATTTTCTCTCTCCCACTCCCCACAGCCTCTCTCCCTTTTACTTTTGTGTGCAGTGACCTGAAAAATTATTTTCTTATCTTGAAAATAACAGCATTTTAACCAGGGTGTGTCTCAGTGTATAATGTTTCCTCAATAATCCAATCAGTTTTTTTTTTTTTTAGTAACACCACATGCCTTTTCAATATACTTATTTAATTCTTCCTTCATTGGAAGAAAATGTTATTCTGTCATAGCCTTTAATAATTTTTTTCTCTTCCATGTGTTGGGTGGTCTACCAAAGAGACAAAGATTATCCTGATAGTGGATAATCTGTGTCCTCCTTACCCACTATATTCTTTCTAGTTATCTTAATTAGTTCTTTTTCCACTGTTTGGCATTCACTGTAATTTTTAAGTCCTTTCTCTGTGCCATTTTATTTCAGCCATTTTTATTCACTTTCTTGTCTCAGGCTCATTGCTTTTGTAGTATTGTTGGCTTGGTTCATGATTTTGTTCCTGTAAGTCTAAAATCCTCCTATTCATTTAATTTGGCACTTTAATTATCTCATGTTTAATATCTCATTTCATTAAAAATATGCTGTCTTTAAATTCTTCTGTGGAAACAACCATAACATTAGTAGGGTTATTTTTGTGTGTCTGGGTTTTGTTTAATCTCAAACTTGACTATTTCATCACTCTGTGGTCTTTAGTTTACCTTCTTAGATTGTTGTGAGTAGATGTCATTCTGCCTCTTTTCTCCTTTCACTCATTTCTAACTCGAACAATTTTATTAATGTTTTGTTTTCCTGATATGGTACGGTTAAATTCTCCTTAACTCTCTTTACTACATGATCTAAGACTTGTTTGTATCTAACATTTTGTTTGAGAGATATAAATTATATGTCCTCTTTGGTGTTCCAAGAGCCTGAGCATGGGCCAGTGTTTGTGTAGGGGAAGGTGGGAGTGGGTTAGGGTCAACAGTGCTACGTTAGAACTATGTATTCAGTCTGGGAACCGGCAGTTTGTCAGGAGTTCTGTTACAGGGCTTACACCACCTGGTTGGAATATGTTCCATCCTTTCTTGAGATATTTTTGAGCTTTGAATTTTTCCCCAGTGCATTTGGATCCTTTTGCTTCTGGAAAACACACAACCCAGATATCCTCGTCAATTAATTTTGTTAGTTTTTGAGTTAGGAAATTCCAGGATGAGCCAGTCTTTACTCTGCCATATTAGTTAGGAAATGCCAGGATCAGCCAGTCTTTACTCTGTCACATTAGTTAGGATGTTAAAAACTATTACAAATGTCTTAATTTTGTCAATTTTAGAAATGCCTCAAATTACTTTTGGAGGAAAGCAATATATAAATAATAAATGATAGAAATGTTAGCCCTGTATAGCTGGTTCTCTCGTATAAAACCTCTATCAGTAGTTGGAGTGTGGCTTCACGTTATGCCAACAAAATATTTTGAATGAAATTTAAACAAAGCCTCTTAAACAGATTTCTAACATAACTTTTTTTTCTTTTATAATCCATTACATTGCTTGATATGAAAGTGGCAGGAGTATTAGCTGGCAAGGTGATACATAATTATTATTGAGAGTACAGAATGGAATCAAATAGTCTTGGGTTCAAACTTGGTTGTTTCTGACCAATGGAATGACTTTGGGTGAATCACTTTACCTCTCTGATCTCTAGTCTCCTCTTATATTATCCATATCATTGGTTTGTTGTGACTTCAACTGTAGGTGAAGTACCTGGTATAGTCTGTCATAGAATATCCTCAATGAATAGTAGTTATTACCGTTAGTTAATAATTTTCAGTTTTATTCAATTTAGTAAAAGCATAAAGTGACAACTATACTGTGGCTTTGCCATAAATGTAAAAACACATAGATTTATATAAATGTTGTAGCTACATCTTGCCACGGTAAGATATGAAGAATAATTTTTGAGAAATTTGGAGACCTGGAAAAAAAGTGTGTAAAAATTTTTCCATATGTTTTCTTAGTATAGTAGAACTGAAATAGTTCAAATAAATCTCATCTATATTAGAAGGTAAACGATTCTTCAATTATTTAATTTTCAGTTATTTTAAAATAACTTGATTCTCATTTATTATGATTCTTTCCCATTTGGAATAGTAATTTCAGTTTAAAATCTCATAACCATTTTATACATATTTTAATTATTTAGAAAACTGAAATGTTAACAAAATATCTTTTAGAGTCACATGCTTTCCAGCTTTTCTTCTTTGGTAGTCAGTTCTCTCATATCTTCTTTGGTGAGAGAAACCTCCACTTGCGACTTATGAATGAACAAGTGAAGTACATGAATTGATAAATGTAAATTAAATTAACTGAGTTTATTGACTGTTGATCTTTTCAAAACCCTCAACATCTACCAAAGAAAATAATTTATAAAAAGCCCCACATGTTTGGATAGAGCAGTCTTCTGCCAAAACAAAACGGTAATGGTTAATAATGTTACATTTTTCTTAGTGCATTTTTTAGTTTCCTACAAGATAATCAGAGAAAAGACAGTTTTTCATATACTGGTTATGGGTGATTCATGTTTTCTTCCTTAGATTTATTTGTTACTACTACATTTCAAAAAATCAATAGAAAATATTTTAAAAATCAAAAGCAAAGTTAATTTAAAACTTTTTATGGGAAAAGTACACTTAAAAATCAGAACATTTGATTTACAGAAACCTTTGATTTTACAGAGAAAAAGCGTTTTATAAACAAACCCCACCTAATTACGTTATTTCAGTGTTCATAAGAATTATGTTTGTCTATTTATTCACTTATTATTTTATTTTGAATTTTTACCTTGTTTTTAGATATTGACTTTCCACTTGTATATACATCAACAGATCCACTTGAATTCTTACAATATACACCCAGTGATCTGCTAAATCAAATTCAGAAGGACAACTGCTATGAAATTTTGGTAGATTTTGTTGAACTTTAATTTCCTTTTTAGTATGGCTATGGATCTCTAGGCCTGTGACCTTTAATCTGTTGTGTAAAACAGGAATACTACTTTACCTTCATATTTACAATTTCCTGTAAATTTTTTCCTGAAAATAACTTATTTCTGCCTAATAATGCAATCATAAGGGTTTGTTCATTATAAAGTGTTATTCATAATTTTATTGAGGAACTTATTTTCAGGATTCTAATAAATCATTGTTTCCATACAGAAAAGTTTTATAGGCAGTTCTTAATCCATAAGTGCAGATTTTTCAAGGTGCATAACTTAACTCCATAAGTGCAGATTTCACAAAGCGAGACAACCTGTCTTTAACCCTCTGAGAAATGCTTCCAAGTGATAATGGTCCACCCTTTGGTATTATTCTGCCAATACGTATCACTTGTCTTGAAGCACTAGGTTCTACTAAGGATGTGCTACCCGTGGCAGGTTGACCTTTCACAGAGCAGTTGAGCTTCTTTAAAAATGCAATCACTGTATATTAAGCAGTAAAAATAGAGATAATGCATACCTGCTGATCTAGAGGGTCTTCAGATTTTTTCATTACCTCTGTCTTTGTCTTTTCCCCCACTTTCAGAAACTGTAACATATTAAATGCATTCCATGATGGAGAAGTTAGAAGCAGCGTTCTCATAGCAATTACCCATTGACTTTAGACTTTGATAATAAGGATAGAACTGAGCCCAACTTATGGCACTAAATACAACCTTTCATATTGCATATCTTCAACAAAACATAACCCAAAATACAAAATAAACAAAATAAACCCAAAATACATCATCAGAAAATTAACATATAGTAATCCATTTTATAGATCCAAGAGCCATTGCCCTTTGAAGGATCAAGTAATCACTGTTTTTCCCATTCTTTGTCTCCCTCATAGGACAATTATGGCGTCGTACTTGGAAAAACCAGAACCCTGTCTAAAATGGCTTATGGCATTTAATAATATAAATCTCCATTTTCAGTGCTTGCATAAATCTAATGATTTTTTTCTCTTGAGCAAAGAGACTTTAATGCCTTCCTGGTGTGTTTTGCAGAGCACTGGATCAACATCACACATGGAATATATTTGTAAAGAGACAGACAGAATTATGTCATACCCAGAAGGGATAATAATCAGGTAACAAGCCTGCATTTGCTGCATTAATCATATTTTTGTGACTAAGAGAATTAAGAATAGAGTTGGTTATTATACTCAGGTTGACCTTGTTCTCAGTCTCCAGTTTTAGTGTGGCAAATCTGTTGCCCTGTGTCACTGATAAAGTAAGGCTAATAATGCTTAATACCTCCTCATTCGCTTAGGACTTTGCTTTGGAAAGTAAAATTTCACATTTCGCATGTTACTTGAAAATGTTTATGTTATTCAGGTGCTAATGGCTCTGCTGGCAAAGAAAACTAAGGCGTACTCTCTTATGATGATTTGAAAACGATTTTAAGTGAATAATTGCATTAATATTTTAAGTCAGTTGCACTTCATATTTAAATCATAGGATTTAGGGTTATTAGCATTAAGAAAACTTAAAATGTAGATCTTAGGGGTATTAGGATTGAGGGAAATGATAAAATGGGATTATAAGGAGAAATCTCATTTTGGGTAAGATAATGTTACACCTGGTAAAAGATAATTTAGTAAATATTTTTGGGTACAATTTAGCATTCAATAGCAAATGAGAGTGACTGGAAATGTCATGGTTTATTAATAAGCTTTGGGGATAAATTTGGTGGAATAAACGTATAAAACAGTGTGGTTGCAATACTCGTCAACAAACTGTCAGTTGAACTAGAGTTATAAGCACTGCACTAATAAGGTATTTGTTAATCTAAAGTCATATAATAGTGATGCTCATAACTGATAAAACTCAAAAGCGTTTGAAAAGCCATGGATGAAGAGTCTTCCTATTAAGAGATGGTCAGTTTCCTATATGATGCCTCATTGCAAAGCAGTTGCACATGTCTGTCAATGTCAGCTTGCATAGAGAGAAGAATACAGAATGGGGTAGAGCCTGTGTAGACTTTATAGCCATTTCTCATTTTTCTTGTTAACAGAACTCCAATTCTGTGCAGGCACTGAATAGCCATATACTAAAGAGAAGGTCATATATTTCAGAATGTACATACCAGGGGCTAATTTTGTTCAGCTAAGCCTATGATTATAATTCAGTTTTCATGCTGATGGCTCAAACATGTGGTTCACTTCTGGCTCAATAGAGATGAGGAAAAATCTGCAAGGAGGATTCTGGAAAAGACTGTTATTCTCACTGATATCAAGGAAAAGTAGAGGCAAAATAGAAGTCTTCTCTCTGATGGATTCTTTTGTGACACCTGAAATTTTGGCACTCATTTTGGGAACATAAGTTGAGCCAGCATAAAAGAATTGGTCAACATACCTGTAGGCAGAGAAAAAGCATAGAAAGACTGACTCATTATGATGTTATGTATCCATTAAATAAGGCAGTCATTCTGCCTCTGATCTTTTTATATGCAATATGAAATTTCTATACTGCCAAGTTAGCTTGGTTTGGTTCTTCTCTAACTTCCATATAGTTGATGCTCAGTATTCAGTATATTGAAGCAGTTATTTGTGTTAGACATTCTTTCTGAGTGGATTTGAAAGCATTGAAAGTTTAAATCAGTGGCATGGGTATGTAAATTAGGGTTGCATTCATCCAAGTGTATAGGACAACTTTTAGGTAATATTATTCAAGTTTAGAGCAGAGAGGACCTAAGATAACATTTCCTGAATTTTCTTCCATCTCACCATTTTACAGTGAATACAGTGAACTCCAGAAATGTTAACAGGCTTACCAAAGATAGCCTAGCTTTCTGTACTTAGAACTTTATTTAGATCTATGTTTAAATACTTGTCTTTATTCCTGGATCAATTTTCTTTACATTATACTATGCTTTATCTTGAAGCTTAGGAACTAAATCAAATGTCTGATTTTAATTATTGCCTCAGAACCTTATAATGTAGTTGAGTCTTCTTTAAAAACCTTGGTGGTATTTATGAATTTTCCATATTAACCAACAGCCTGGGCTTAACTATTGGTGTGTGCTAGTCACTGTCCATGGTGCTATCGTAGTGGAAAGAAGAAAAGAACTTCCTAATAATGACTTGATTCTTACTTTTTGATATTAGACAGTCATATTCCTATGGCACCATTTATATTAAATTTATATGCTAATTATTGCCCATTTTAAAAATAACTTATTCACTGTATTTGTCTTGAAATTAAGATTTTTAAATTGTCTTTATTATATTGGGAAGAGT
Organism: Phocoena sinus; assembly: GCF_008692025.1. Lineage (NCBI taxonomy): Eukaryota > Metazoa > Chordata > Mammalia > Artiodactyla > Phocoenidae > Phocoena > Phocoena sinus. The sequence goes on along the minus strand of NC_045771.1, from coordinate 68,535,176 downwards.
TTAGATTAATTTCTTCTCAGATTCTATATGGTCTGTAGTAGAATAGTTTAAAATTATAACAGGATAATATAGAAATTACGTGATTGAGTTTTACTTAGAAGTTTTCGGCCATGGTTTAGAAGTGGTGATTTAATATATTTTCTTTAATTTTTTTCACAAGTATATTGACATCTCATGCTGCCATAAATGAATTATTCATATTAAGTTTAAGGAAAGTTACATACTTTCCTCAAAGTATTGTAATTTCCTTACCGAGGCCAATGAGACATATATGATCTAGCCTCCCTAGCCTCTTTCATGTCCTCCTAAGCTCCTCCTTTATTACTTGTTCCAGCAACAATTGCCTTCTTGCTGTTCCTGAAATACACCAGCATGCTCTAGTTTACAGTCTTAACTCTAAATTGTTCCCCCTTATAGACGGCTCTTTTCTTCAAGTATGCGAGGACTCACTCACCTCCTTCCTTCTGGTATTAGTTAAAATGTCACTTTCTCTGAATAGATGGCAAAAAACAGAATTAAAATTGATTAAAAATATTGACAACATTGTTATAAGTCATATGATAAAAGGCCCAATAAACTGTTTTCATAAACCCCCTAAATTGTTTTCATGTTGCTGATAATAGATGTACCATAAGTGCTTCTTTGACCCTAATAGCACAGAACAGCTCTCTTTGTAGTTATTTATTCAGCTCAAGTATGAAGAATTTCATGTATAGTTTTTCATTTATACAATTCGATATGAGAACCCACTTTAGAGATAAAGTAGAGGACAAGGTAACTTTCCCAAAGCTGCTTGGCTTGTAAGTAATATAACTGGGAGTATACATGTTTTTAAATAACAGAGATATTTTAATTTCTAAAAAGCATAATATTTATTTTAAAAATTTAAAAGTTATGATTGAACTTTCCTTCTCTTCAGCAAACTTTATTTCTTTTTTTGGTAAGAGCATTTTAGTGCTTTTCAGAAATAGGTTACATTATTTTGCTTCAAAATGTTTTCTCTTTTTTTCTTAAACTATTTTCAAGATAGAAGAATCTTTATCCAGTCATATGCAAAATTCAATAAAGCATAACTTTACATAAAAATGTAGAATTTTGGGATTTCCCTGGTGGTCCAGTGGTACAGAATCCGGCTTACAGTGCAGGGGTTGTGGGTTCGATCACTGGTCAGGGAAATAAGCCCACGTGCCACAACTGCTGAGCTCGCGCGCCTCAACTGGAGAGCCCACGTGCTGCAAACTACAGAGCCAATGTGCTCTAGAATCTGCACACCACAACTAGAGAAGAGAAAACCCGCACACCACAAGTAGAGAGAAGCCGGTGCACCGCAACGAAGAGCCCATGCCTCAACAAAAGAGATCCCTCATGCCTCAACGAAGATCCCCCGTGCCGTAACTAAGACCCTACACAACCAAAAAATAAATAAAAATAAATATTTTTTTTAAATGTAGAATTTTATGTCATCCAGATCTTTAAAAATCTATAGAATTTAAGCCAGCATTGTTGAGTCCCATAAACATTAAAGTTCTCACCTTGACCCTGGACTCCAGCTCAGTTTCAGATATGGCTCCATTTTTTGTAAAGGATATGAGCAAGACAATGATTTAAAAGAGAATACACTGCAGGAATCTCTAATAATCCTAAAAGAGGCATTAAGTAAACCATGAAGATCATGTCTGAGTATGACCCCAGTGGATCCAAGAAAAGATTCATGGTAACATGGGAAATTTTGAGTATCTCTGTTTCACATGAGCAAAGTGGTAACAGCCCAGATAATTTAGAAACATCAAATGAATTGGATCAACTGACTTCATTAAAGCATGACAAGTTTATACTGTGATAATTCAAGTTTTTCGTTAAAATGACTTACATTAGTCCATGACCGTGTATTCTGTTTGCCCACAAATGTAAATACAGTTATTTGAAACTCTGTTATTTATGAAGCCAGAAGTAAACTTTTTTTTTTTTTTTTTTTTTTTTTTGCGGTACGCGGGCCTCTCCCTGTTGTGGCCTCTCCTGTTACGGAGCACAGGCTCCGGACGGGCAGGCTCAGCAACCATGGCTCACGGGCCCAGCCGCTCCAGGGCATGTGGGATCTTCCCGGACCGGGGCACGAACACGTGTCCCCTGCATCGGCAGGCGGACTCTCAACCACTGCGCCACCAGGGAAGCCCTGAAATAAACATTTTTAAAAATCAAAATGAAGAAGCGTGTTTGAAAGGGAATTTTTTTAAAAACTTAGAGAATTATGATACTGGGGCAAGTAGGGAAATAAAAGGAGGAGTGGTGGAGATTTTTTTATAGGAAAGAATTACTGAGGAGCATATGCATAGGTGAAAACAAGTGTTGTTTTCCTAAATTCCATCATTATTTGCTCTGAGAGACAGTTAACAGTAGTTCTTCCACATATCTACCTGTTTTGACACATTGCCTATTGAATAAGCCAGATATGTGCCAGATAAATGGTTTTCTGACCATGATTCTGCTGGCTTGGGTGTAATTGCCCTGCCACAATTTGTTTATATACTTCATTCTACACTTTCCTTTTTCTGCTGCCTCTTAACCTTCCTGCTTCAGTTTGCCATAGTGGTTGATGCTAAAATGTGTAGCCCTGAGGAGACAATCCCAAAATGAATAAGACAGTTGGAGCCTGATACCATCAAGTAAAACAGACTCCTAATACTTGAGTTGTCTCAGTCTAAACGTAATGAAGCTTGCAGCTTGTCCTAAAATAAAAATTTAAAAAACTGTTTGAAAAACCTGTATTAAACTGACTAAAAAGGAAAATGGCTTGATTATTCTGATAGGATATTGGACAGAAAATGTTGCCCAGGACATGGTCTGTCTGTTAGCACTGATGGCAAAATGACCTTCTCTTTGACTTAAGAGATCACATGTCTCAACTTGATGCTTCAATAATTTCTCATCTACCAGTACTTAATGGTGTTCCCAGAGTCTCCCAACATTACTAGAACAGTGTAGGTGAGACCAGATAGATATTGAATGGGAACTGACATTTTAGTAAAATCCTTAATACCACTCAGACCTAGCTAGCTATAAAAATACCTTTTCCTTTCTTTTCATCTCTTTTGCCTTTTCTTTTTCTTTTGCATTGTCATGAGAAAAGCTGAGATCGCTTAAGTCCATAAATAGAAAAGCTTTCTGACTCCTCTAATTTACAGAACATCATACTTTTGTGATTTTCTTCTTACTTCTGTGACTTTTTCTTCTCAACTTTTTTTTTTCTGATTCCTGTTCCTTATTTTACTCTCTAGATGGAATATATTTGGCTGTTTTGAATCTTTCTCTTTTCTATATACATAATAATGTATACATGATATATTTTCTCTCCATATGCAATGTGTCATCTCTGTATAATGCATCTCTATACTCATAGTATATCTTCTCTACATACACACAAATGTATCACTCGTTAATATGCTGTTGAAAAATAAAGGAATATTTAATTATAGCCAAACAGATTCATGACATATTAGTTTCTAAAAACTTGGAAAACAATTGTGATCAATCAAATAGCATGTTATATAATAGAGAATATGCTTTCTGATATTCAGATGGTTTATATTTTAAGAGGTTGGACAGTAATTTTTTATCATTATTATTTTATGCTATTTATTTCATTTTCTATATATGTATACATATATAGTATATGTATATCATAATTCACATATATTTGTATACAGTAGAATAGCAAAAATATTCTTAAAACATAATAGATCAATGAATAAAATGATTCTTAAAATTTTTACACATTACCCCATTGTTTATTTAGCTGATTTTTAGATACAGATTTTAGCCGTTTTTTAGATACAGATTTTATTAGACTCAATGGATATTCTGTGGCATTTATGATGGAATGATAAGGGATTAAAATTTTTACCAATGTATCATGTGTTAATCATATTTGGTGGTTCAAATGATCAAAATCACTAAGTTAAAATATTTGTCACTAAATATACTCATCACCTGACTATATTTTCTGTAACTCTCCTACACTACTTTGGCCTTTTCCAAAGAGTTGTAATTGGAGCTATAAATTGGAATCAAGCTAAAATAATTTATTGCTTAAAATGGCATATCAACTTTCTTTGGACAGTCTAATGCTGAATTATCAAATACATGAAAACTCAATGGCTTAAAACAATAAGCATTTATTAGACCATGAGTCTGCAGTTCAGTGATTTAGCTGGGGTTAGCTGGGGAGTTCTGTTCATTTTGGCTGGACTTATTCTCAGGTCTGGGAATCAACCAGCTGTAAACTGATGTAGGCTGGCTATGGGAAAATTGGTGCAACTGACTCTGCTCCATGTGCCCTTAAATGTCTGGGTTGAGCATATTCTCTTAGTGAGGACAGACATGCAAGGGCACAATTGAAAGCTTGGAAGTACTTCTCAAGTCTCTGTTTTTAAAACACTTGCTAATATTCCATTGGCCAAAGCAAGTTTTATGCCCAAATCCATAGTAAGGGTGGGAGAGTACTGTTTGGTTTTAGGTCAAAAAACATGGACACTGGGTGGGGAGTAGAATAAGGTCAATAATGAAAACAGTCTGCCACCTATGGTATGAACACATTGGATACTACTGTAAGGGATTACAATCATCTGTGGAACATATTAACCTAAACATACATAATATCTCTCCCTCAAAAATTCTCATTCAAAGTGTATATGTGTTCAAAAATCCATACAGATGATTGAAATGTATAATCTGATTGGGAATCTCTAGCCTAATAAAATTAATACCAAGAGATGTGGTGTGGCAATTTGATTGGCCTTAAACAGAATATACTTAGATTTTTGGAATTGTCAAGTAATTTACCAGATTCAGGGCATCCACAAAAATTTTAGGAGAAGTAAGCCATGGATACAAGGGAAACTTTCTTCCTTATGGCTTGTGATTTATCCCTTGTGCTTTTCAAAATATAAAAATCAAGAACAGTAATATATCTAACATCAATAAAATGTTCCTCCTAGATGCCTTGTTTCATGTTTTCACTTGGTTTACTACTTCATTTTCTTATCCAGTTTTTTCCTTTATCCAGACTTCCCAAAGGATCTTTCTTCATTCTATGACTTGCTCTGATTCAATAGACTATTCTAATAATAACTTTGTAATAAACTCTAACTCAAGCCTGTGCCACAAAATAAATTTACCTTTAGTATTTTAGTGTCATTCGAATTAATAATATGAGAATGTTATTTTCCAATTCCATCATAAAATGTTATTTTAGTACAAATATCTTGGTATGCCAGAAGTCAGGTTGAAAATACAGAAATAAGAAAAATATATGTGAAAATTGATTTATGAATACACATAAATATATGCCAGGATTCTACTAAGTTTTAACATAGGAAAAAAAAACATAGACTGTTTTCTCTTTTAATTTTTCCATTTTTTTAATGTACTTCATTTACTGGCTTTAAAATAATCTATCATCAAGAAACTTCAATTCTTATGAAAAAATAAGGTTATTTTTCGTGGTCAAGAATATTATTGGTGTAGTTCCAGTTTTTGCCTACTTTTGCTTTTGTTGCCTGTGCCTTGGTGTTTTATGTGTGAAATCATTGCCAAGATGTCATGAAGCTTTTCTGCCTGTGTTTTCATCTAGAAGCTTTATAGTTTGGGGAGTTATGTTTAAGTCTTTAATCAATTTTAAGTTGATTTTTGTTTATGGTGGAAGATCAGGGTCCAATTCCACTTTTATGCATGGGGATATACATTTTTCTAAACACCATTTATTGAAGAGACCAGCCTTTCCTCATTGTGCACTCTTGGCACCCTCATCGAAGATCAGTTGACCATATGATGTGTGGATTTATTTCTGGGTTTTCTGTATTCTGTTCCTTTGGTCTAAATGTCTTTCCTTACGCTAATACCATACTGGTTTAATTACTGTAGCTTTGTAATGTATTTTGAAACAAGGATTGTGTGATACCTTCAGCTTTGTCCTCCCTTCTCCAGGTTTTTGGGTTATTTGGGTCTTTTGTGCTTCCAAATACAGATTAGACTGTCTTTTTCTGTGTCTATAAAAAATGCCATTGGGGTTTTGATAAGGATTGCATTGAATCTATAGATTGCTTTTGGTAGTATGGACAGTTTAACTATATTAAGTATTCCAATCAAACTAAAAATCTTCACCACAGAAAAAGAAACAATCAATAGATTGAAACAACTAACAGTAGCATTAAAAAATGAACTAAGAATTTGAATAGACATGTTTCCAAAGAAGAAATACAAATGGCCAACAGGTTTATGAAAAGATGGTCAACATCGTTAATCATTAGGTAAATACAAATCAAAACTACAGTGAGGTATCACTTCCCTGTTAGGATGGATATTAAAGGAAAAAGACAATAAGTGTTGAGGATGTGAAGAAATTGGAACCCTTGTACCAGTTTGCATTTTTTAGAATGCAAAATGGTGAAGCCACTATGGAAAACAGTATGGAGGTCCCTCAAAAGATTAAAAATAAAACTACCTCATGATCCAGCAATCTCACTTCTGGGTATTTATCTAAAATAATTGAAATTAGGGTCTCAAAGAGATAGTAGCACTCCCGTATTGTAGCACTATTCACAATAGCCAGATATGGAAACCAATCTATCCATCAGTGGATGATTGGATTAAGAAAATGTGGTATAAACACACAATGGAATATTATTCAGCCTTAAAAAAGAAGGAAATTGTGCAATATGTGAAAACATGGGTGAATTTTAATGATGTGCTAAGTGAAATAAGCCATCCACAGGAGGATAAATACAGCATGATTACACTTTTATGAGATATCTAAAGCAGTCAGACTCACAGAAGTAGGGAGCAGAATGGTGGTTGCCAGGGACAGGAGGGAAGAGAAAATGGGAAGCTTCTAACAAATGGGTATGGAGTTTCAGTAATGCAAGCTGAATACATTCTTGAGATCTGCTGTACGCTCTCATGCCTAGAGTTAATAATATTGTATTATACACTTAAAAATCTATTAGGAGGATAAATCTCATGTTAATTTTTACAGTAATTAACACAGTATAATACAAATAAAAAATAATATTATTGGGTAAATTAGAATTAAATGCCATATTTGAAGAAGCTATTTAAATGCCTGATCTACAAGTCCTGGTTTCAGAAAGATGGACCAGAGAAACTCTAAAGTGCTTGAGGCATGTTTCCTGGCACCATCTTCCGTCACCTTTTTGGAGGCTGAAGCCAAGACTCATAGCTTAAAGGGTGGGATTGTTGATTGTCAATGTGTTACTAATCAAAAGCTGAGCCCCCAGATTTCCAAACCAGACATATTTGCAAAACCATTGCAATTTCTTGTTTTTCTTCCTGTACCAGCTCTTCATCTCACACTCCTGAAAAGCCATGCATGACTTCATTCATTATGATCTATGCTTCAGTTTGAACAGTTCAGGAATATTCATCAAGATTTGCCATTAATCAGTTAAAGATGTTCATAAACAAAGCCAATGAATAATTCATATAAAATCAAGTACATGTGCTCTCATGATGAATAATCATGAACTGATCTGGAATTTGTTAATGACTTATGAATATTTATCTCTCGATGGTACTCGTGTGCAATTAACAATTCCATGAAAACCGCCTCCTTTTAGGTTTCACCTTGTACTTTTGCTGAAGACGCCTTTGGGACCATTAAGTATCTTTTCTAAAGGATTATAATACAATAAAAATTGTGAATGTGCTGTCATCTGCAGGACGTACTAAACACACACAAAATCTAATTTATTTCCATAGTCTCAATCTGGCAGATTTTTCTTAGATAATATTGTGTTTCACCATATGATCTTCTTATATGACAGGAAGATTGCTATGTGAGGCTCACTTAACCAGTCAGATGTGAAAAAATAAATCAAACGGAAAACCAAATGCCGGAAATAACATTTTCCTTAAGCAGCTGCTAATCTTATGCCAGGTGCAGAATGTGCTACTCTTCAGTGAATGTCTTCTTCGTGTGCCCTCTGGCCACTTGCAAATTGGAAATTTCACAACAACTTTGGATTAGGTATTTATGTGCCATGAGATACTTCAGCCTAGAATTGTCATCAGCTGGCCCTTCTCAGGATGAGGAGAATTAACAAGCAACATTTTTGGAACACTTCAAGTGTTCCAAGTGCTTGGCAATCATTTACCAGTTAATCCTCCTTTGAGGGAGGTCAGCCCTCTGCCCGAATTTTTGCATGAAGTATTTCACACAGATGTGAAATAATCTGTAAAAAGGCCCCAGTGCAGCAAATCTGGGGAAAAAGAAATAATCGGACACAGACCTGGGCCAAATTGAGGAGCAAGAAAATTACACCTTTGGTTGCCCATGTGGATGTTCTTTCTGCAAGCTTCTCTTATTCTAAGCACAACCAGGAGTCAATTTATTCTTCACTGCAATCCTAAGAAGCTGGTACTAGCATTGTCTCTATTACACAGATGAGTAAACTCAGGCACACAATGGGTAAATCAACTGTTCAGTACACTGCTAGTAAGTGACAGAGGTGGAATTCAAATCCATGCAGCAGGGCTCCAGACTGGGCTTGTAACCATTCTGATATGCTATCTCTACTTCCCTGTGATGCCTCTGCTCCCCCATTTTGTGTCCTGCCAATCAGGATCATCCCACCATATCTAGTCCACCCTAGCAATCAACTGTATACACATTTCTGCAAAGTTTTCCCAAAAAAGCTTGTTTTATGTCCAGTTACTCTCTTTTCTCTGTTAGGGAACTACTAAATTATCCCTACTATGCCCCTCTATTTGCTCCCTGAAGTGTTTTGAAAAAGAAACCTTTGGAAATGCTTTTAAAATACCATATAAGTAGGTATGTACTGTGTCTGTTTTAAAAGACTAGCTATTCAGAAAAACTGTGGAATTTTATCCTAAATAAAAATCCTAAAATGTATCTGGCTCCTTAGAATGGTGGGGTGCTTTTGCAGTTAAGCCAGGGAGGGGATCATAACTAACTGGGTGTGCACACAGTAGTGATGAGGGCAGGATTGAACCAGTAAAGATCACGTGTTCTTCCAGACCTTATATCCAAGATGCCAGGACATTTTTATAAGTGTAAGTGTGGTATTGTTGGGTGTATTCAGGCAAACGACTTTGAGACTATAAATCCCATTGATGTCACACATTGGGTGGTTAAATTCCTCAATTTACAATGAAAGTTAATGGTTGCTATGAGCTCAGTCTCTATTCATAATTATTATTCTATTTGGAGGGAGAAGGGAGAGGTCTATGAACTATTTTGCTTTCCTTAGAGTTCAGAACAATTTCACACACTTTTAAGTGTTTATCTCTGGACCAAGCTTTTAGATATGTATGCAGATTTTTTTTTTTTTTTTTTTTTTTTTTTTTGCGTTACGCGGGCCTCTCACTGTTGTGGCCTCTCCCGTTGCGGAGGACAGGCTCCGGACGCGCAGGCTCAGCGGCCATGGCTCACGGGCCCAGCCGCTCCGCGGCATGTGGGATCCTCCCAGACCGGGGCACGAACCCGTGTCCCCTGCATCGGCAGGCGGACTCTCAACCACTGCGCCACCAGGGAAGCCCTGTATGCAGATTTTTAAAACACTTCTCTCCCATTTCATCAAAAGGTTAGTAGTGTTTTTTATAATCAATCATTTTTAATAAATATTAATGGTACGATGGAAAGGATATCTTATTGTTTCAAAAGGGCCGTTAATATATAATGGTCAATATAAAGATATAACAAAGAAAGTATGAAGTCTAATTAAGAGGCTGAATTGAAAAAACTAGGTTCTTAGGAACATTTCTAAAATTACCCAAAATGCTGATCTTCATAGAGTATCTTTTTTTTTTAACAGCTTTATTGGAGTATATTTGCGTTATAGTGTTGTGTTAGTTTCTGCTTTATAACAAAGTGAATCAGTTACATGCATATGAATATCCCTATATCCCCTCCCTCTTGCGTCTCCCTCCCACCCTGCTTATCCCACCCCTCTAGGTGGTAGCAAAGCACTGAGCTGATCTCCCTGTACCATGCACCTGCTTCCCACTAGCTATCTATTTTACATTTGGTAGTGTATATATGTCAATGCTACTCTCTCACTTCGTCCCAGCTTACCCTTCCCCCTCCCTGTGTCCTTAAGTCCATTCTCTATGTCTGTGTCTTTATTCCTGTCCTGCCGCTAGGTTCTTCAGAACCATTTTTATTTTTTTGAATTCCATATACATGTGTTAGCATATGGCATTTGTTTTTCTCTTTCTGACTTACTTCACTCTGTATGACAGTCTCTTAAGTCCATCTACCTCACTACGAATAACTCAATTTCGTTTCCTTTTATGGCTGAGTAATATTCCATTGTATATATGTACCACATCTTATTTATCCATTCATCTGTTGATGGACACTTAGGTTGCTTCCATGTCCTGGCTATTGTAAATAGAGCTGAAATGAACATTGTGGTACGTGACTCTTTTTGAATTATGGTTTTCTCAGGGTATATGCCCAGTAGTGAGATTGCTGTGTTGTATGGTAGTTCTATTTCTGGTTTTTTAAGGAACCTCCATAGTGGCTGTATCAATTTACATTCCCACCAACAGTGCAAGAGGGTTCCCTTTTCTCCACACCCTCCCCAGCATTTATTGTTTGTAGATTTTTTGATGATGGCCATTCTGAGCGGTGTGAGGGGATGCCTTATTGTAGTTTTGATTTGTATTTCTCTAATGATTAGTGATGTTGAGCATCCTGTCATGTGTTTCCTGACAATCTGTAGATCTTTTTTGGAGAAATGTCTATTTAGGTCTTCTGCCCATTTTTGCATTGGGTGGTTTGGTTTTTGTTTTTTTGTTTTTTTTGTTTTTTTTTTTTTTTTTTGATATTGAGCTGCTTGTATATTTTGGAGATTAATCCTTTGTCAGTTGCTTCATTTGCAAATATTGTCTCCCATTCTGAGGGTTGTCTTTTTTATGGTTTCCTTTGCTGTACAAAAGCTTTTACGTTTCATTAGGTCACATTTGTTTATGTTTGTTTTTATCTCCATTTCTCTAGGAGGTGGGTCCAAAAGGATTTTGCTGTGATTTATTTCATAGAGTGTTCTGCCTATGCTTTCCTCTAAGAGGTTTATAGTGTCTGACCTTACATTTAGGTCTTTAATCCATTTGGAGTTGATTTTTGTGTATGGTGTTAAGGAGTGTTCTAATTTCATTCTTTTACATGTAGCTGTCCAGTTTTCCCAGCAGCACTTATTGAAGAGGCTGTTTTTTCTCCATTGTATATTCTTTACTCCTTTGTCATAGATTAGGTGACCATTTGTGTGTGGGTTTATCTCTGGGCTTACTGTCTTGTTCCATTGATCTATATTTCTGTTTTTGTGCCAGTACCATACTGTCTTGATTACTGTAGCTTTGTAGTATAGTCTGAAGTCCAGGATTCCTCCAGCTCTGTTTTTCTTTGTCAGGATCGTTTTGTCTATTCAGGGTGTTTTGTGTTTCTATACAAATTGTGAGTTTTTTGTTCTAGTTCTGTGGAAAATGCCTGTGTTCTATTTCTGTGAAAAATAGGGATTGCATTGAATCTGTAGATTGCTTTGGGTAGTAGAGTCATTTTCACAATGTTGATTCTTCCAATCCAAGACAATGGTATATCTCTCCATCTGTTTGTATCACCTTTAATTTCTTTCATCAGTGTCTTAAAGTTTTCTGCATACAGACAGGTCTTTTGTCTCCTTAGGTAGGTTTACTCCTAGATATTTTATTCTTTTTGTTGCAATGGTAAATGGGAGTGTTTTCTTAATTTCACTTTCAGATTTTTCATCATTAGTGTATAGGAATGCTAGAGATTTCTGTGCATTACTTTTGTATCCTGCTACTTTACCAAATTCATTGATTAGCTCTAGTAGTTTTCTGGTAGCATCTTTAGGATTCTCTACGTATAGTATCATGTCATCTGCAAACAGTGACAGCTTTACTTCTTCTTTTCCGATTTGGATTCCTTTTATTTCTTTTTCTTCTCTGATTGTTATGGCTAAAACTTCCAAAACTATGTTGAATAATAGTGGTGAGAGTGGGCAACCTTGTCTTGTTCCTGATCTTAGTGGAAAAGGTTTCAGTTTTTCACCATTGAGGACGATGTTTGCTGTGGGTTTGTCATATGTGGCCTTTATTATATTGAGGAAAGTTCCCTCTATGCCTACTTTCTGGAGGGTTTTTATAATAAATGGTGTTGAATTTTGTCGAAAGCTTTCTCTGCATCTACTGTGATTGTCATATGGTTTTTATCCTTCAATTTGTTAATATGGTGTATCACATTGATTGATTTGCGTATATTGAAGAATCCTTGCATTCCTGGGATAAACCCCACTTCATCATGGTGTATGACCCTTTTAATGTGCTGTTGGATTCTGTTTGCCAGGATGTTGTTGAGGATTTTTGCATCTATATTTATCAGTGATATTGGCCTGTAGTTTTCTTTTTTGTGACATCTTTGTCTGGCTTTGGTATCAGGTTGATGGTGGCCTCACAGAATGAGTTGGCAGTGTTCCTCCCTCTGCTATATTTTGGAAGAGTTTGAGAAGGATAGGTGTTAGCTCTTCTCTAAATGTTCGATAGAATTTGCCTGTGAAGCCATATGGTCCTGGGCTTTTGTGTGTTGGAAGATTTTTTTTTTTTTCTTTTTTTTTTTTTTTTTTTTTTTTTTTGCGGTACGCGGGCCTCTCACTGCTGCGGCCTTTCCCGCTGCGGAGCACAGGCTCCAGATGCGCAGGCCCAGAGGCCACGGCCCACGGGCCCAGCCACTCCGCGGCACGTGGGATCCTCCCGGACCGGGGCACGAACCCGTGTCCCCTGCATCGGCAGGCGGACTCTCAACCACTGCGCCACCAGGGAAGCCCTGTTGGAAGATTTTTAATCACAGTTTCCATTTCAGTGCTTGTGATTGGTCTCTTTATATTTTCTCTTTCTTCCTGGTTCAGTCTCGGAAGGTTGTGCTCTTCTAAGAATTTGTCCATTTCTTCCAGGTTGTCCATATTATTGGCATATAGTTGCTTGTTGTAATCTCTTATGATCATTTGTATTTCTGCAGTGTCAGTTGTTACTTCTCGTTTGTCATTTCTAACTCTGTTGATAGGAGTCTTCTCCCCTGTTTCTTGATGAGTCTTGCTAATGGTTTATCAATGTTGTTTATCTTCTTGAAGAACCAGCTTTTACTTTTATTGATCTTTGCTATCGTTTCCTTCATTTCCTTTTCATTTATTTCTGATCTGATCATTATGACTTCTTTCCTTTTACTAACTTTGGGGTTTTTTTGTTTTTCTTTCTCTAATTGGTGTAAGGTTATGTTGTTCATTTGAGATGTTTCTTGTTTCTTGAGGTAGGATTGTATTGCTATAAAGTTCCCTCTTAGAACTGCTTTTGCTGCATCCCATAGGTTTTGGTTCATCGTGTGGTCATTGTGATTTGTTTGTAGGTATTTTTTGATTTCCTCTTTGATTTTTTCAGTGATCTCTTGGTTATTTAGTAGCGTATTGTTTAGGCTCCATGTGTTTGTATTTTTTACAGATTTTTTCTCGTAACTGTTTCTAGTCTCATAGCATTGTGATCGGAAAAAGTACTTGATACAATTTCAATTTTCTTAAATTTACTAAGGCTTGATTTGTGACCCAAGAGATCATCTATCCTGGAGAATGTTCCTTGAGCACTTGAGATGAAAGTGTATTCTGTTGGTTTTGGATGTTTTTTATGTTATTGCTTATAATTATCAATTAAGTCCACCTTGTTTAATGTGTCATTTAAAGTTTGTGTTTCCTTATTTATTTCATTTTGGATGATCTGTCCATTGGTGAAAGTGGGGTGTTAAACTTCCCTACTGTAATTTTGTTACTGTCGTTTTCCCCTTTTATGGCTGCTAGTATTTGCCTTATGTGTTGAGGTGCCCCTGTGTTGGGTGCATAAATATTTACAATTTTTATATCTTCTTCTTGGACTGATCATTATGTAGTGTTCTTCTTTGTCTCTTGTAATAGTCCTTATTTTAAAGTCTATTTTGTCTGGTATGAGAATTGCTACTCCAGCTTTCTTTTGATATCCATTTGCATGGAATATCTTTTTCCATCCCTTCACTTCCAGTCTGTATGTGTCCCTAAGTCTGAAGTGGGTCTCTTGTAGACATCATATGTACAGGTCTGGTTTTTGTATCCATTCAGCCAGTCTTTGTCTTTTGGTTGGAGCATTTAATCCATTTACATTTAAGGTAATTATTGATATGTATGTTCCTATTACCATTTTCTTAATTGTTTTGTGTTTGTTTTTGTAGGTCTTTTCCTCCTCTTGTGTTTCCTGCCTAGAGAAGTTCCTTTAGCGTTTGTTGTAAACCTGGTTTGGTGGTGCTGAATTCTCTTGCCTTTGTTTGTCTGTAAAGGTTTTAATTTCTCTGTTGAATGTGAATGAGATCCTTGCTGGGAAGAGTAATCTTGGTTGTAGGTTTTTCCCTTTCATCACTTTACATATGTCCTGCCACTCCCTTCTGGCTTGCAGAGTTTCTGCTGAGAGATCACCTGTTAACCTTATGGGGATTCCTTTGTATGTTATTTGTTGCTTTTCCCTTTCTGCTTTTAATATTTTTTCTTTGTATTTAATTTTTGAAAGTTTGATTAATATGTATCTTAGACGCAAGAGGGAAGAGATATGGGAACATATGTATATGTATAACTGATTCACTTTGTTATAAAGCAGAAACTAACACACCATTGTATAGCAATTATACTCCAATAAAGATGTTAAAAAATTTTTTTAAAAATGAAAAGTAAAAAAAAAAAAAATATGTATCTTGGCGTGTTTCTCCTGGTTTCATGCTGCATGGGACTCTCTACGCTTCCTGGACTTGATTGACTATTTTCTTTCCCATGTTATGGAAGTTTTTGACTGTAACCTCTTCAAATATTTTCTCAGACCCTTTCTTTTTCTCTTCTTCTTCTGGACCCTATAATCCAAATGTTTAATGTTGTCCCAGAGGTCTCTGAGACTGTCCTCAATTCTTTTCATTATTTTTTCTTTATTCTGATCCCTGGCAGTTATTTCCACCATTTTATCTTCCAGCTCATGTATTCATTCTTCTGACTCAGTTATTGTGTTATTGATTCCTTCTGGAGGATTTTTCATTTCAGTAATTGTGTTGTTCATCACTGTTTGTTTGTTCTTTAGTTCTTGTAGATCCTTGTTAAATGTTTCCTGTAGTTTCTCCATTTTGTTTCCAAGATTTGGAATCGTCTTTACTATTATTACTCTGAATTCTTTTTCAGGTAGTTTGCCTATTTGTCTTCATTTATTTGGTCTTATAGGTTTTTACCTTGCTCCTTCAACTGTAACATTTCTTTTGTCATTTCTTTTTTTTTTTGATGGGTAGTGCTGTATTCCTGTCTTACTGGTGGTTTGTCCTGAGACATCCAGCCCTGGAGTTTGCAGGTAGTGGATAGAGCTGGGTCTTGGTGCTGCGTTGAGTGCAGGCAGTGGATAGAGCTGGGTCTTGGTGCTGAGTTGAGGATCTCCGGGACTCCTCGCTCTGATTGATATACCTTGGGGTCTGAGGTTCTCTTAGTCCAGCAGTTTGGACTCAGAGCTCCCACCACAGGAGGTCCAGCCTTTACTTTTGCTCCCCCTTCTCTCCCTCCCACTCCCTCAGGACCTGTGCAGCTGGAGGGGTACTCAGTGGGCAGAGGATCAGGCCCAGTATCTCAGCAGGTTCGTGGGGGCCCAAGTGGGCAGGGGAAACCTGACCACGCTCCCTTTTGATCCTGTGCCCTCCCAATGGTTCCCCAATTTCCCCCTTCAGGTGTTGGATCCCTTCTCCTCCCCCAGCTGCCCCTCAGGGGCACCAGTCCCGTTCCACCTCCACTTCTCCTCCTCCTTCACTCCCCCCCATGCCCGACGTCCTACCCAGTTGCTGGTGGTTCCTCCCGTCCCCTTAGGTGTCTGTGGTCCCCCACTGGTGCCTGGTAGGTGCCCTAGTTCTCTTTCATTTATATATTAGTTTAACATTGTCTCCCTAAGAAAGAATATGTAAGGACCAGTGGTCTTCTAAATATCTATAAAATTTTATGAAAATTGTTCTATTCACCTTTTTCATAAAGACGTTGTATGCCATGGTCTCCAAATAAAATAGCTTGATTCAGCAGCCTGAAAACATAGCTTTTATTATTAGAATTAATAATAATTTTAAATAGACTGATTTCATATTCAGGATTTTTCAAAATTTTTCTCTTTCAGTTTGGTGACACTTTGTATAGATCTTAGACATTACTAATACAGATTATTCGTTTGTAAATCTATTGTAAAGATATTGCTTTCTCATTTATATTTATTACTTAAAAACTGTAATTGCTATTTTAGCAAAGTAAAATATGTTTTTGAAATAAATGTCTTGTATTAGTTCATTTACCCTCTCTTATGTCTCACATGTAGTTACTGTTATTACTATACCTATATTAAGAAGGAAAAAAATCGACACAGATTTATTTAGTTACCCAGAGTTGCAGTTAGTAAGTGGCCAAGTTCAGGTTATACATAGGCCTTTTAAATATAGAACTTGCATTCTTAAGCAATAATAGGTTTTGGTTTTATTTTATTTTACATTACTTTTTCTCCACCTTTATTGAATCATAATTGACAAATCCTCTTTTTTTTTTATCTTTATTAGAGTATAATTGCTTTACAATGGTGTGTTAGTTTCTGCTTTATTACAAAGTGAAACTGCTTCCCACTAGCTATCTACTTTACGTTTGGTAGTGTATATATGTCCATGCCTCTCTCTCGCTTTGTCACAGCTTACCCTTCCCCCTCCCCATATCCTCAAGTCCGTTCTCTAGTAGGTCTGTGTCTTTATTCCTGTCTTACCCCTAGGTTCTTCATGACATTTTTTTTTCTTAAATTCCATATATATGTGTTAGCATACGGTATTTGTCTTTCTCTTTCTGACTTACTTCACTCTCTCTGACAGACTCTAGGTCTATCCACCTCGTTACAAATAGCTCAATTTCGTTTCTTTTTATGGCTGAATAATATTCCATTGTATATATGTGCCACATCTTCTTTATCCATTCATCTGATGATGGACGCTTAGGTTGTTTCCATCTTCGGGCTATTGTAAATAGAGCTGCAACGAACATTTTGTTACATGGCTCTTTTTGCATTATGGTTTTCTCAGGGTATATGCCCAGTAGTGGGATTGCTGGGTCATATGGTAGTTCTATTTGTAGTTTTTTAAGGAACCTCCATACTGTTCTCCATAGTGGCTGTACCAATTCACATTCCCACCAGTAGTGCAAGAAGGTTCCCTTTTCTCCACACCCTCTCCAGCATTTATTGTTTCTAGATTTTTTGAAGATGGCCATTCTGACTGGTGTGAGATGATCTCTCATTGTAGTTTTGATTTGCATTTCTCTAATGATTAATGATGTTGAGCATTCTTTCATGTGTTTGTTGGCAGTCTGTATATCTTCTTTGGAGAAATGTCTATTTAGGTCTTCTGCCCATTTTTGGATGGGGTTGTTTGTTTTTTTGTTACTGAGCTGCATGAGCTGCTTATAAATTTTGGAGATTAATCCTTTGTCAGTTGCTTCATTTGCAAATATTTTCTCCCATTCTGAAGGTTGTCTTTTGGTCTTGTTTATGGTTTCCTTTGCTGTGCAAAAGCTTTGAAGTTTCATTAGGTCCCATTTGTTTATTTTTATTTCCATTTCTCTAGGAGGTGGGTCAAAAAGGATCTTTTGTTTTTAAATCTCTAATAGTAATACACAGCTGGTAATAAAAATGCCCCTTTTTTATCCGTTCCCAGTTACTACTTCCTTTATGCCTCCATCTTCCTCTTTTAAAAACTGTCTCCACGTTTCTAACTAATGTAGTTTATAGAGCTCTGTCTTTATTTTTTACTGTTAGACATTACTTATTATCTTACATTATAGAAGAGGATTTAGCTTGTAGAGTTCATCTTGCCTTTGGGACTCTACTTCTGTTGCCTTATTCCTAAAATACTAATATCCAACTTCCTGGTGAAGTCAGATTTCAGTGTTTACATTTTTATGGTTTTGCAGATATTGCAGTTGAGCCATTGTCAGAACTCTCACACTTAATTGACATACTAAAGATACTAACACCTCATTTTTCTTAATTGATACATTTTATTACAACAAAATTAATTTCTGTTCAATAAAGGATACCATCAACAAATTTGCAGTACATAACAAAACACATTATCCTCAGAGTCCCTATAGAGTGTGAAAAGTAAGAGCAGTCTGACAAGATTTGTTACATCTAAATGTAAGCATCACAATTGTCAGTTTAACACTTCATTTCTTTTATGAGTTTTTCTTTATCTTGGAATTACTTCATTCACTTCAGTTGCTTTATTCTATATACTTATCACTAAGTCAGCACCCAGATGCTTACAAAGAACTGTAAAATTATTTTCAGTATGGCCCAATACTTCATATACATCTATAAGTTTTATTGTTTTTCCCTTGCTGTGTCCCTCTGGGACCTCTCTGTCCCCCTGCTCCCATCTGACCTGGTTTTCCACAAAGCCTACCGCACATATGGCTTTGAAACGTTACTTTTCTTTCGTCATCCTGAGAATTTTCTTCCTCTGACTTCCCTGTTGGATCTCATGTCTTCCTTTTTGGTGCTTACTTCCTAATTTTGGTGGAGTATATTCTCTAAGAGATCAGAAGTAAAGCATTTAAAGACCTTATATGTCTAATCATGACTTGACTTTACATTAAATATATAGAGTCATAGGCTGGAATTATTTCATCGGCTTTTAGTTTTCTACGTTTATCTTTAGAAATGTCCTGCAAATTCTGTGTGTAATCTTTTTCCTTCTCTGGAAAGGAGATCTGAATGTAGGTCTAAAGTGTCACTATGATCTTGCCTGACTTGCTGTGGTGTTTTTCTTCCTGTGTTATGTGGCGTAATCAGAGAGCCCTTACAGTCTGAATACCCATAGGTTTCAAGTCTGAGAAATTTCCCTCCCTGTATCTTTCTTTGTTATTTCTTTCTGGAACTGTTAATTGCTGGTTAAAATTTTTGATGATCAAATATTTTCTCTTGGTCAGGGGTCAGCAAATGTTTCTGTAAAGGGCTAGATGTTAATATCTTAGGCTGTGGCAGGCTGTAGAGTCTCTGGTACAACTACTCTAACTCTGCAAAAGCAGCCATAGAAAACACCTGAAGGAATGGGTGTGGCTATGTTCCAGTAAAGTTAACAAATACCGTCAGTAGGCTGATTTGGTTTGTAGGTAATCATTTCCCAGCCCTGATCTTGATCCACATCCACTTTACTGAAATCATTAATTTTAATTTTTATAATTTTCCAAATTATTGTTTTGGATATACTAGGCAAAATAACTCAAACAACATTTGCATAAACAAAACAGAACAAAAATATAGATTTGTTCTTTTCATTGGTACAACACTCTTTTAAAAACACATTTTTTTTGGCCAGATGTACCAAATGAAGGACTTTAAAATAACATTGACAGCAACATTGTAATTTTAATGTGAATAATTCTAGTATCATATTAGCTTGTAGTTTAAGGGGATTTCTTTTTTATTTTCTAAATAATTTTAAGTACAGGTTTTTTTTTGTTTGTTTGTTTTTTTGCGGTACGTGGGCCTCTCACTGCTGTGGCCTCTCCCATTGCGGAGCACAGGCTCCAGACGCGCAGGCTCAGCGGCCATGGCTCATGGGCCCAGCCGCTCGGCGGCATGTGGGATCTTCCTGGACTGGGGCACGAACCCGTCCCCCCTGCATCGGCAGGCAGACTCTCAACCACTGTGCCACCAGGGAAGCCCTTAAGTACAGTTTAATTGAATTCCCTAGAGACAGACATCTATTAAGGTAATCATGATCATTTTTTCCTAGTCACCTGGGATATAATGTAGTGATTATATAACATTATTATTTAATTGATAGGCTAAATCTAGGTTAATCATGGTGTTTGATTCCAGTTGCTTAGAATTTAAGTAAGATTTTAACATATATATTTATCTTACTGTTCCTATACAATCTTTTTTAAACATATATGTAATTGATTGCTTGAATCCATGCTTTGTGTATATGGAGCCTATATTAAAAAAATGTACTCAATCTAGGTGATCAGTAATGGATGTTGACTTACCCTAAATAGTTTTACGTTTTTTAATCTCTTCTCACCATGAGACATTTGAATTCAGAGCTAACAAAGAGAAAAGAAGTCATTAAGACAAAAGTAGATTAAAAATCAAAAAGTGGTCGGTGTAAATAAGAAATGCTAGATTAGATAGTAATAATAAATATCTGCCAAGGATAAGGTAAGATGTATTGATCACTTTTATGCTGAGTAGTCTACCAGTTCATATTTTGTGAGGTTTGATTGTTCAGCTATTTCAGTTTTTAATTTCTTTATACATACGTATAATAAATTCCCATCACCCAAATTAGGTTTTAGATACACTGTTAACCTAAAAAACTTTAAAATGCATGTATGAATTATATAATGTGCAATTAGCTGTTCTTGTAAAGCTTGGAAGAACTCACTGGTGAGTTATATAATCCCAGAGCTTTATTTGGATGTAATTTTTTAATTCTTTCAACATTTTCTGCAGTTATTGATTTATTCATATTTTCTCTTTATTGAGTCAATTTTTTCTTTACATATGTTTAGAAAAACATTAACTTAATGAGATTTCAAATTAATTAACCTATGTGTGGGCATGGTATTGATATTTTCTTAAAATATTCTACATCTCTTTTAAATATGTTAGAAATGTAGGGATCTAGAATGACAGTGGTTTTTATTGTCTCTGAAAGTTAAAATGTTCAGTCACCTGGAAACATTGTAAAACTCTTTTGAGGGTTACCTGCTCAGATTACCTCACACTTGAAGGTGGTTTCTCAATTGTTTCTTTGCAGAAATAAATAGCACTTTTCAAACCCAGATAGGTATTATTGGCATAAGTCCAAAGGCAATTATAGCATAAATTCACCTTGAAGAATATTTGAGAATTCTGATATTCCTCAGTTTAGACCTCTTTGTCAAAGAAATCCTTGATATTTTTTGTTCCCGTATATATTTGTGAGTCTGAATTTTCAGGACATATGGCCATTAAAATAAGAATAAAACTGGTTAAATAGAGACAATTACATGTGCATTGTCATTTTTCAAATTCTTCCACATTTTCAAATACTTATTTAAGCTTCATTTTAGCATATTTATTTTGAAATCACTTTTGAGTATAATTAAATTTTACTTTTGCTTTATTGTATAACTTGTATGAATTTCCTTTTTTCTGATGTGGTAATCAACTTTTTGATAAAAAAAATGGTAGGAGAAATATGTCTTTGTAATACTGTTTCTGTATTATATATAAATAATAACTGAATTTCAAAGGGATAAAATATGTTTCATACAAAATTTTGTATCTTTGAAGATTATATGGCATTTTTTCCCCAGGAAAGAATAATAATTATCAGATTCCCAAAGGAGACTGATGCACAAAAAAGTTTTAGAATCACTGATTTACTTTGTGAGACTTTAGTAATGCTCCCATTGATTAAATATTTTAGCTCTTATTTTTTCCTCTAATCTATATTAGCTAACACTTTTCAGTTAAATAAAAGTATTCCTAGCAGCAGTTATTACAGTACTTTTTCAGTTAATAGAAATGTCTCTTTTTTACCATTTAGCATGATTTTTATCATCTGATTATAAATTGTGTTAAGTAATATTCTTCTACTGATATTTTAATAAGAGTTTTATTTGTTTTATAATCAGGACTGGACAGTGATTTATATTATAGAATTTGACATTTCTTTAATTCATGATATTTTTCCTCCTTTGAACCATGTTAGCAATGAAGCATATTCATAGATTTCCTGGTAGAAAATGAATTTCTAGATTAAAGAAGCACACAATGATCATAAGGCAAATACAATAAATTTTTCATTCATGATGGATATATGGTATAAAACAAACCCACCATTAGCTAAATTGATGAAGAGAAAACAGAAGAAGGCATAAGTATTCAAACTAAGAAATACCAAGGATAGCCATTGAAACATAAGAAATTTAAAGAGACTACTTTGCAGACCTCTATGCAAACAAATTTGAAAACCTCAATGAAATGGATAATTTCTTAGGGAAATACAGCTTAACAGAATTAACCCCAGTAGCTTCAATAGGGCAATTTCCTAATCAAGAAAATTATTAAGGAACTATCACAGAAGTGCCAGACCCAAATGGTTTCACAAAGGAATTCTACCAAACCTTCAAAAACCAGATTGTCTCATTGCTCTATAAATCATTCCAAAGCAATAGCAATGAGGAAAAATTTTAAATTCCTTTTAAAAAGCAAGTATAACACCAATAGCTTAGGCTCCTTCTTCTCTTTGCTGTGGTTTTTCATCCTTTGCTTTCGTTCCCATAAGCCTCTTGACAGGGAGGAAGTGACATGATAGTGTGAGAGATCATATGCTGCTATGTGGTGAATTATTATTTTTCTTTACTCAAGTTATTTTAAAGCCTCTGCATTCTCTGTCATCAAACTATAGTGAGGGTGTTATTTGTGTAGAATGTGATTTTTCATTTTGGTTTGTTGATACTTGATTATTACTGGTTAGAGGTACGTAGAGTGAATTTGGGCTCATTTTCATTAGATGTATAATGTTATTGCTCCACTGTTGGCATGTTTTTAATCCTTTTGCCTTTGTGATGTGCACACTTGCTTATATTAGAGTGTGACTTCTTTCCACATTTATTGCTTTTTGCTGTGAATGCTACTTTGCTTGAAAATTATAATTCACCATCTTTATTTTTCATGATTTTCTCATGTAGCCTTTTCTCTCCTTTTATTTTAAAACTTTCTAAGTCATAGTATCTATGGCATAAGGTTTGATGTGGAGTAAATGATTTAATGTATGTAATTTTCTTGTGCTTTTTAGAACTTCTTGAGTTCTGTCCTGATTACTTGATTTCCATTGCATGATGATTTTCTGAAATAACCCATGATCACATGACTTAGTAACTCAGTAACATATAGCTTATGGATGGCAGTTTAGAACTTGCTTCAGATCCCTCTTTTCCTTTGGGATCTACTCTCAGCTAGCAACCATTCACAACTTGTGATAAATGAGCTAGGATATTATTCTCAAGTGTATTATATGCTACTTCGGAAATCTCAAAAGGCCTAAAACTGTTGTCTTAGTTTTTTGTAGCAGGAAGTACAATGTAAAGGACTTGCTTTTTATCTTAGATATCCCAAAACATCATAGAACATTGTCATCCAGACCTCCGAAATTTCACCAGTGCAGTAAACCCCTTAATATCTGTAGAGTTTCTCCAGTAGTGTACTGGTAAATGTTTAACAATCAGCTCTGTAGGGAAAAAAAAAAAGTAGCGGTTTTTAGATATGTAAATTCTTTCATGGAAATACTCCCACCATGGCTGATTTCAGATTATCAAAGGGGCATTCCAAAATGTGTACTTGTGAAGAACTATGCACATTTGGATCTCACAAGCTGTTGCAAGCCAGCTCCAAGAAATATCTTTTATATTCTGACAATGAATTACTAGGTTATCTAGGATACTTGTAGCATTCTGCTCACCAGGATCAATATGGTGTTATTGATAGTAGATTGTGTGTGATATTCTGTAGACCACATCTAAGAACATCATATGTGATTCTGTGTGGCATATCAAAGAAAATCAAAGTCTGTGTGGATATATTATGATAGAAGAAGAGAATGAATCTGAGTTCTACATTGAAGTTGTACTGCTGGCCTTAACATATAAAAGCAAACTGCTTTTGGTCTCCCCATCTTGGAGCTCAAGAAGGAAATTTTTGCCAAATCAATTGCTGCATGCTAAGTGCCAAAGACTGTGCTAATCTGAGTTACTCCATGTGGGGCACGGCAGTTTTAATTTAGATTACCATTTTGATAACACTGTCATTCTTTACATCGTCATCCACCATGATTCATATGGTTTTAACCAGAGGCCATATAAGAGAACTGAAGGGGATATAATGGGGCCAACCACAATGAAGCCTTCAATTTTTTTTTTTTAAATGTAGGTACACTGCTAATTGCTATATTATATATTGATATATTTTATAACTAAAACCAAATACAGGTACAGTAAAACTCTGATTTTTATTTTAATTATGAATGATAATTATTTGAAAAGAAACCTTTGGTTCAAAGAAGTTTATCATAGAGCTATCTTTGAAATAGTAAGAGTTACAAACAGTTTTATGTATTATATTTTCATAATTATAATTCCACAATATTTTGTCTTTCTTCATTCTCATAGAAATGTTCAGAAGACAAGCTTTCATTTTTTTAACTTTCATCAAGCAAAGAACATATCTCAAGGGTCAAACTCAATGAGTATTCACCAAATTGAACACAGTACTGGAACTAGCACCCAGGTCGAGAGACAGGGCATTATTAGGCTACCAGAAATCTTTCTTGGGTACCGCATTACACTTAGTACCCCCAGCAATAAAGATAACTGCTATCCTGACTTCTAAGAGCTTAGATTAGTTCTGCCTTTTTTGTTATTAATAGAACCATACATTATGTACACTTTCGTTTCTGACTTCTTTGTCTCAACATTTTACTTGTGAAATTTATCCATGCTGTTGCATGTATTAAGAGTTGCACATCATTCCTGTTATTGTGTTGTATTTTTCTGTAAGTATGTTACATTTTAGTCAATCTAGAGATTTATAAGTAACAATAAGGAATACCTTTTCAGATATTTGTTGGCTTTTTAAATAGTACCTTTTGTGAATATCTGCTTGAGTCTTTTGTACATTCTTCTGTTGGATTCTCTTTCTTTCTCCTATAGTAAATTTGTTTTGGATGTCATTTTTTTTGTTAGATATATATACTGCAAATGTTTTTTCCGCTCTGTGGGTTGTGGTATCTTTTGCCAAGTATTAAGATGGTAATACAAGTTTGATTAAAAGAGGAGCTCTTGGGCTTCCCTGGTGGCGCAGTGGTTGAGAGTCGGCCTGCCAATGCAGGGGACGTGGGTTCGTGCCCCGGTCCAGGAAGATCCCACATGCCGCAGAGCGGCTGGGCCCGTGAGCCATGGCCGCTGAGCCTGCGCATCCGGAGCCTGTGCTCCGTAACGGGAGAGGCCACAACAGTGAGAGGCCCGCGTACCGCAAAAAAAAAAAAAAAAAAAAAAAAAAGAGGAGCTCTTAAAAAATTGTATTTGCATGTATTCCATCCTTCCCTATTTATTTTCTTAAAGAGATGATTTTATCCCTTGATATATTCAAGAACGAGCATATTCTTTTTACCAGTATCTAAAAGAAAAACTTTTTCCCCATTGCCTCTCTGTTATCTGAATTATCAGACTATTTTGCCCAAGAGAGGCCATTAGTATACTAAGTAGTTTTTTACCAAATAGGTAAAATTCAGATATATTAATTTTTAGTAAACCAGCATATTGTTGATATTGTTATCAGTAATGGTACCAACTAATTCCTAGATGTCAACACTTCAGGCAAATTATTTCATATGTTAGATTCCGTTTCCCCAAGCAAATTATTATAATTGTCTCCTCTCACCTTATTTTTTAGTAGATGAATTGAGAATTCTGCCATTTTATGGTTGAATGCATAAAGATATGTGTCTGTATCATGCAGTGACACACACATACATATAATTTAAAATAGCGATTTACTAGAACTACCATACAACCCAGCAATCCCACTACTGGGCATATACCTTGAGAAAACCATAATTCAAAAAGAGTCATGTACCAAAGTGTTCATTTCAGCTCTATTTACAATAGCCAGGTCATGGAAGCAACCTAGGTGTCCATCAACAGATGAATGGATAAAGAAGATGTGGCACATATATACAATGGAATATTACTCAGCCATAAAAAGAAACAAAATTATTTGTAGTAAGGTGGATGGACCTAGAGTCTGTCATACAGAGTGAAGTAAGTCATAAAGGGAAAAACAACAAATACTGTATGCTAACCTATATATATGGAATCTAAAAAAAAAAAAAAAAAAAAACGGTCATGAAGAACCTAGGGGCAAGACAGGAATAAAGACACAGACCTACTAGAGAATGGACTTGAGCATATGGGGAGGGGGAAGGGTAAGCTGGGGCAAAGTGAGAGAGTGGCATGGACATATATACAATACCAAATGTAAAATAGATAGCTAGTGGGAAGCAGCCGCATAGCACAGGGAGATCAGCTCGGTGCTTTGTGACCACCTAGAGGGGTGGGATAGGGAGGATGGGAGGGAGGCACAAGAAGGAGGAGTTATGGAGGTATATGTATATGTATAGCTGATTCACTTTGTTATCAAGCAGAAGCTAACACACCATTGTAAAGCAATTATACTCCAATAAAGATGTTTAAAGAAATAAAAAATAATAAAATAGCGATTTACTTGAGGATAAGTGCAAATAATATTTCAGGCCTGTAAAATATTTAATTACAGGTATGAGTTTGACAGCATTTATTACTGTGATTTGCAACAAGTATGTAGGATTGAAATATAAAGATGTTAAATTTCCTCTAAGCAAAGGCATTGGTCTTAAGACTTTTAACTTCTTATATCCATACATGCATAACTCTTTTCCGCTTGACAAAATAAATTGGAAAAGTGTGGGAAAGACCATATGGAGCTATTTGCCATTAAATACTTTAAGGCACTGCGTTTTTTTCAAAGTGTGCCTTAATAATAATCATTATTAAAAGAAATCATTAAATAGAAGTATAAGTAGGAATGAGAATAAAACACAATAGGGAATTAGTAATACCAGGATCATTTAGATTTTGCAAATTTAAAATGTCTAGTCTTTGAAAGTAGCCTAATATTTCCTGCAAATTGCATTAAAATAATTGTACAAATTCTTTTCTTCTGCATTGACTTCTTTTTTTGTGTGACTAAATGATTTAAGAACCAAAACAAATGTTCCTTTGAATTATTTTTCAGTTTCAATCCATTCCTTAGGGGCCATTTTTTTCTTTCTTTCTCTATTGCTTGAATTGGAAATTTTAAATCTAAGGCCAAAATGTTCTCTGGTGCATTATAAACATATTTTTCCCCTATGCTTTTGAGTTTGCCTAGATGGATAAGATAAAGTCATAAAAGAATGGAGGCATAAGATGTTTTTAGAATTGTCTAACATACAGCTACTTCCCTAAATTGAAGAAGTACTCTTTCCAAGTAAAATTCTCTTCATATACACACATACACATATTCATGCATAAAAATCAGCTAAATAAGTCACATGAGACATTTTCCTTCTAAGAGTTTTATTTCAGAAAACATACAAACCAGCTGAAAGGAAATAGATTACAGAAAATATACAGCTAATTTATTGTCAAATTCATTCAAGTTAAAGGGCTCAGTGGAGCCAGCAGTCATCAAGAGGAAGGAAGGAAATAACGTAACAGAAATATCTACAGCGTATTATTTAACCAACAGAGAAATGTAATGTAATGGAAGAAAAGTGTGGGAGTTCTGAGTGGGGGGCTCCCTCTGGAGTGTGTTAGGGCACTTGTTGTCCGTCTGTTTTATAGGAGAATGCAACTGGGCCTCCAGTCACTTCATTTTGTTCTTGATCTTTTTGGGGGTGGAATGCTTCCTAATCTCTGTGATATAAAAATACCTGTGATAGTGTCCTGCTGAGAGCAAATGTATACAGTGTCCAAATGACTATACTAATCTTCATGTTGGCACATCTCACATATTTTTTGGACATTTCATTGTAGTCATTTTGTTAGAATGAATACAGCTGGTTTTTATTAATTTAGCTAATGAATCAGCACATTTAAATTAACCTTCTTGTAGTTTAATAGCTTCCTTCTCTAAAGTTCCAAACAAGAATTTCTTCATCTGAGAATTTATTTCAGAAACTTTTAGCCCTTTAGAAACAGGCTAACCAATATCTTTGAAACCTCAGAACAATTTACAATTTCAAAAACAGCATCAACATATTATGATCTCACTATTCAACACAGCCTACTTTTCTTTCCTAAGTTTATCCTTTGAAGGTAGGATAGACAATTATCTTGTGTTTTTCTTCAAACTTTTAAATGCTGTATAAAGATCCTTCCATAAAAGACTGCTAGGCCTAACACTACTTTTTTGGAAATCCTTAAAATTTCTCTAATGGTTGGTACAATTTGTGCAAACTGAAAATGTCAGCAGGGAAAAAAAGAATTACTAGAAAGAATTAGAAACTCTTCAAAACCAAAAGCAACCTAAGATACATTTTCTTTGTCTGAAAATTGAATTCTCTTTAAGTGATAAATTTCATTGCCACAGAAAATTCGTATTAAAAATTTTTTTCTTCAGTCTTATACTCACAAATGCAACAGGAATGTAGCAAAAGATGAGGTTTCTTTTTCCATTTAGGAAATCCTTACTTGAAGTAAAATTCTGATAAATCCATTTTTATTCAGTTTTCTTTTCTGCTTCACCCAAAGTAACATAAAAATAAAGTATAAAATTTTTTCTAAGAAAATTTTTATTGCCTTTATGCAACTGGGCTTCCATTGTAATAGGATATTTTGTAGGACAATGGAATGTAGCCCTTTCCTTCAAGGGAATGTTCAGAGTGTGGTTAGGAAAAGGTGGAAAAGTGGTGCTGAGTTTCTATTTTCAGAGTATTTAGGATATAGCATTGATGTGTCTGTTCTCCTCCGTCATTCACTTACAGACTGCCACTACCTGACAGACCTAGTCCACATAACTTAGTAAGAAGACATGACCAATAATGTCAGGGAGGGTAAAAATACTTCTGATCAATGCAAGAGAACAGTAGTGCCCTTGAGCATATCTGAGAGATTGCCTAATACCACCGTATCTTGAATCTATATTCTGTATTTCAGATATATTGCGGGTGGCCGGGGTGCTCAATACCAAATAACTGTGACTATTTTTAGATATGAAAGAACAAAAAAATGGAATTTCCTCGTCTTAAAATATTACAACAAAAGATAATGTATCCCCCCACCCTGCAAAAACTAGCTTTGCTATATCAGATACAATATAATTTAGTTCTTTGGGACTTTTTTTCTGGTAACAAAGTAATATAAAATCAATGTAAACATTAAAAAATACAGAAATTAGTATGTC
This sequence comes from Phocoena sinus, assembly GCF_008692025.1. Classification (NCBI taxonomy): domain Eukaryota; kingdom Metazoa; phylum Chordata; class Mammalia; order Artiodactyla; family Phocoenidae; genus Phocoena; species Phocoena sinus. The sequence continues at coordinate 68,506,040 of NC_045771.1, read as the reverse complement.
AAATTCACCTTCTCAAAGCATATTTTTCGAAAACTTGACTCTTGTATAGAATGAACATGTCAAAGAATTTTTAACTCATTAATGAAGGAACCAGTAGGAGTTAAACTGTAGTTACCAGTGTAACTGAGTATTTTTATACATTTTTAAACAGAGAATATTAGAAGATCTCTAGTTTAGATATAAAACTTGTTAATGTTTTACAGGGCAATAAAATCCCACTGGGCATATCTTTTCTCCCAGACAGAAATCTCCAAGTGACCATGTCACTTCTTAGTTTTTTGAGCTGAAATTAGATGGTACATCACAACATCAAACACAGGTACTTTCTTCTAGAGAATTTAATAACCCTCAACTGAACCTATGAAAACAGTACTCTGGTACGACATTGAAAGAACATCATGTACTTTCTTTTGCCTTTTTTCCAAATTTTGGATAGTTTTTCTTAATAGTCCGCCCATTTTGCTAAATAGTCTCTAAAGAATGTTCTTGGTCACAAAGGTTGACCACATTATGGTTGGATGACTTATTTGTGTAGTTACAGTAAGAGGTGTTTATTGACAATTTAAGTCTCCATAAGCACCCAGTTTTGCAGCGTTTTGAGTAACTACTGAACATCTACTGGAGAATTAAATCTGTCTAGAAATTTTCATAAAGAAGTTCCGTTTGGATTTTTACAAAATTATGTTGTTTGTTCTTTTATACCAAGGCTAGGAAACCAAGACCAATAAAGTCTCTCCTGTAAACTTTGGGGAATTTTACTTTCTTTGAGGTATATAAAATCTGTTAAGGTCTCTGGTCTGTCAGGAAGGAGCTTCCTTGCTGGTGGGGCTAGAAATGTGTAAGAGGTAAGCGGGCTAGTTTACCTGAGAGGCCCCTGTGAGCATTGACTCCATGTGGGAGCTTCTTCCTTAAATGTGGGCTTGACATATTCTGATTAAATGAGCAGCATTCCCAATATGACACTCTAGGTATGACCTTGGATTCACCATTGATATCTCCAATTAGACCTTAGTAAAAGGATAAGTGATTTTTATTTAACTTCTGCAAATGTATTTTCATGAAAAGTGCAGACACTCAGAAGAATATGTTTCTGTAATATGAGGGATAAAAGAGACTAGTAAATTGAGGATACATATAGATTAAGGGGAAGAGAATGAGCTTACTTATATACCCATCAGAAAAATAGAACAATGAAATTAAATCAGTAATATTGCAAAGAACCACAAATTCCCCTTCTTAGTTCATTCAGCCCGATGGGATTAATTCTTTTACCTAGTCTTAAGTCAGCTGTCTATAAAGTTTTCTGCTTCTAGATTTGGGGAAAAAAAAAAAGCCTAGCTATCCAGATTGAATCTCCTGGTACAGTCTGACAGTTTTCTAAATGACGGCAGGTTTAAGCTCCAGAGCCTGTAACTGTGAGTCTATTCCTTGAAGTATCAGTAGTTTTAAAACACCTTGTTTATTGCTTTCCAGGAGACCTAGCATACCTTTCTTTGCTGAAGACGAACATTTCTCTATATTCTATATAGAACCTTCAGGCAAGCATGAGATAAAAGCAGAAAACATCTGTAGATGAGTCTGAATGACTGTACTTAATTTATTACAGAATCGATGATATCAGTGTGGAGAGGAGTGCAATGAATAATTCATTGGGTCGCAATGAATAATTCTTTCGTAAGAATTTTATCAGTGTTGCCTCTGAGAACATATTAAGGACAGCGAGGGCACTGACAAAACTTTAGGGCTTTCAAATCCATTTTGAAAATTGTAAAATCTCTGAAATATTTATATAATTCACAATTTACTTGTATAAAATCATCCTTTGGTTTGAAATGTCTTTCCATGCATCTTTTATAATAGTGTTAAGCTAGCCAAGAAACATGGAGCTTATCAAATGAATCTAATTTTTTCTATTTCCCTTTTGATTAAGATGAAAAAACAAGGCTGTTTTGTTCCCAGAAACTCTCTGAGAACTCTAAACTTAGTTTTAGATATAAAAGACATGCAATTTTTCCGACTACATTTAGCATCTGATTTAAAGGAAAACAAAAAAGATTAGCAAGCAAGATTTCGTGATTTGATTAAAATAGACTCCTCGGTGCCTAAGAACAATTAACCAGTGTGGCAATATAATGTTTTAAGTAAACATGAGAGAAGGAACCTCAGTTCCTTCAGATATGAGCAATACATCTTCATTGTTTAAATATCAAGGACATGACAGAGTCAAAACAGAAAATTATGTAGTTACTCTGATGAGGCATGAAAATGCAGACATTTGGACATACTGTTTTAATACCCCTTGTTAAGAAATGACAACATACTTGTCATATTAATTGATATCCAAATTCAGTTTTGCATTATTATGTGGCAATTAAAAATGCATAAGCTCCTTTTAAAATGTATTATTGATAAGGTCATCAATACTAATATTATGCCAAATTTTTCACATATTTCTTTGCTTCTTTTTAGATTTATTATTTGCAGGCAGATTATTTCCAAGGTAAATAAAATCAGCTTCTCTCAAACCTTCTAAAACTTGCTATACACGTTCAAGTGTTTCTCTTTACTTGATTTTGTATATTCTGAAATGACCTGACAAATTTACTTGCGGAGAAAACTACTCTCTTTTTTCTCTTAAAATCAAGAACTTATTGCATACATACAGTCATTTTTTCCATGCCATTATAATTCCTGGTCTAATCTCAAAAATTAATATTAATTATAACTTTCAGTCAGTGTAAGTTCTGTTGCAAGGAGGAAACTGGAACGTAGTGATTGGTAACTGACTGTTAATGCCAAGCATGTTGACAGACAGCAAAGGATCCTGAGCAAAATAATGTGCTACCTACTGATAACCACACCCCTTTTATTAATTCTTAATTGACTAAATGGGCATGTTCATTAACTTGGCCCTAACATACTAAAGTAACATACTAAAGTAACAAAAAAGGTGTGTATATACATATGTGTGTAAATATTTATATATAATTCAGTCTTAATTTTATACAGAAATAAAATTCAGTCTTAATATTTTATGAAGTATCTAAATATTATTTATTAATTATTTGATTTAACATTTGTCCAGGTCCTTAAGTAAGAATATTTATTGGATGTTATATTAAGCTTACATACCAAAATGGTACTGAATATTTATTAATTCTTAATTAATAATACTTATCAATTCCTAAAATACTAGCGTAAAGTTTTAGGAGTTCAGTTGTTTTTGTTCCCAAAGTTTCCCTAATTCTTGGGTTCCCTAATACTTGGTTTATGTGACCTTCATTAGTCTCTATAAGCTAATTAAACAAAGCCCCTTCAAGTTAAGAGATTTTATAATTCGGTATATTGCTATAACATGAAAGAAGGAAGAATTTCAAACTCATATCAAGAGGTACAGGTGTTTCCTAATTATAAACACACAGATATGTAGAGCTTGCAGGTTCGTTTTTACCACCTCAGTCACAAGTTAAAAATGGACACAAAACAATTACAAAAAATCACTGCTGTCTCAAAGGGCTGTTCTCCTTTCAGTGGGCAAGAAATGTTTTCTTCATTGAGTTAAGTTCACAAATAGAAAATAACACAAAATAAAAAACTAAATAACCAGTTTATCTATCATCTCTCACATGACTGAAAAAGAAAAAATTCCCATCCCCTCAGTAAATATTGTCAGATGTTCGGATTGTAAAACTAGAATCCTAATCACTGCTGCTACCCAGTTAGAAATAAGTTATTGGCCATACGCAGACCAGAATCAGAACCAAACTTGATCAAGTACCTGAAACAAAATGAAAACAGAATTGGGGAGAACACGAACAGGAGCAAGGGTGAAAGGGGGGAATGGGGGGTAGCTTAAAGTACTGTTGGAATTTTGGCACTTGGAAATAACTGTAAGGATCCGCCCTACACCCCAATAAAATGTCAAAGGTCTAACACCCATTAATGAGGAAATCACTAAAATGAAAATAGTAAAGCTTATTCCAAGAGCATTTGAGAAGCTGAGAATTTATAGGTGTATAAGAAGGTAAAGCCCAGGGGTAAGACAGGAATAAAGACACAGACTTACTAGAGAATGGACTTGAGGATATAGGGAAGGGGAAGGGTAAGCTGTGACAAGGTGAGTGAGTGGCCTGGACATATATACACTACCAAACGTAAGGTAGATAGCTAGTGGGAAGCAGCCGCATAGCACAGGGAGATCAGCTCGGTGCTTTGTGACCACCTAGAGGGGTGGGATAGGGAGGGTGGGAGGGAGGGAGACGCGAGGGGGAAGGGATATGGGAACATATGTATGTGTGTGACACTTTATTATGAAGCAGAAACTAACACACCATTGTAAAGCAATTATACTCCAGTAAAGATGTAAAAAAAAAAAAAAAGGTAAAGGAGGAGTAGGAGGAAGAGCAGGAGAAGAATGTTGTAAGGGTTAGATTGTTAATTAGGTACAATCCTGGTTACCGTGTTACATGGCAGTAAATCCATAACCTTTGGGCTAGTCTTGTCTACCAGATGGAAATTCACAAGTTAATATGTAACGTCACAGTTTGTAGACTACAATTAAATAATAAATAGAAAAGTAAAAAAACAGATACATTCTCTTGGGTCCTAGAAAATGAAAAGATCCTTATTAGAAAAGGTACATGATGACATTAAAAGGGCATACTATATTCCATTTTGTTTTGTTTTTTCTTTTCCTATTTGCACATTTGTATATTATTCCTTAATATCTTGTACTTCTAAGTGCCAGAGATTACTGTTTGGTGTATAGATTTTTTTCTTATATATATACTTATACTTGGGAACTTTGTATGGGATCTTATAATATGCAGTTTAAGAGCCTCACACTTTTCATGGTGGGGTATTAACTGTCTATTTCATGTTAGACCTCCTAATTCATTAATATGGCCAAATGATTTTACAGATTTTCCATTTTATCCTAGTGTGTCTCCATTCATTATATTATTACATCATATATACACAGTAAAAATTTAAATTCATAATGCTTTTAATCTTAGATTAAAGAGAAATAATTTTAGAACATAAGTATTTCTAAATTTTCAATCATTAGTATAGTGGGAGGTATTTTTCTCTATTTTGTGTTATTTTTAGTTGAGGCATCTGTCTCAATGGTCAGTGAGTAAATGATTTGTTAATACGTGAATCCTTGAACCGCCTTCATTGTGTTTACCATTTTGTATGAAAATGACAAATATACTTGTGTTCAACTGGTTTCTCAGTAATCGTGTACATTCACTTACTTTTTCTTTAGTTTGCTTCCTCAACCAAGCAAGAGAAGCTATGTCTAGTGAGACTGTTGTTCTCTACAAAGTTGCTATGCATATCTGAAGGCTAGCAGTAATGTTATGATTTAACTAGAAATTCTTGAGATGAATAAGGATGTTTTGAATGTTGGAAAAGGATGTGCAATAGAGGAGTGGAAGGAGAATAGAAAGGGAAAAGAGGGAAAAGGAAAAAAATACTTCATATTACAAAACCTCAGGAACAAGTAAAACTAAATATATACTATCATCCCCACCTCAGTAAATTCATTATAGGTTTATTGCAGTCCTTTTGTAATCTCTACATATAATTTTAATCTGTAGGAAAAAATTATATTGAAAATGATAAATTTTTTTTCTGCCCTTTTAATCCATAAAAGGAAAATATTTCTTAAATAGTTTTAAATTGCCACCATTACTTTATATTTATAGTTTATCTCCTAATATTCTTGAAATCTGTGGGCTACTAAATGAGATTTTATAATCTCTCCTAAAATATGCACACATTTTTTTCATGTTATAGAATTTATTAGGATAGTTCTTTCAATTCAAATGAATAATTTTTCCCAGACATATTTATACTCACTAAATTGCTGGGTTGGTCTGATTCTGGTTCTCAATACTACCAATCCCAATCTAAAACGTTTATCCTCAATCCTGATGCTAAACTGGTCTTTCTATGCCAGACATTTTCCATTATGGAGAAATCTGTCACACATCTCATTGGTTTCCTACAGTTTGGTTTCTGTTTGTTCCTCCAAGTCTATCAAATATATCTGTGTATATCCTAATGTCAGTTATGGACTTCAAAACTAATTTCCCTCAAAGGGCTCCCCAAAGATTTCCATATAAATTAGTGTGCACTATTCGGTACTTGTAAGTTCACCTGTTAGGTGTATTCCCTCTCTGCTCTCACCCAGAACAGGCACATTGCTATGTGTAAAAATAATGCATAATATAATTTGAGCTTCTTTGATTTTTAGTATTAGTAACTTTACGTGATATATTCTGGGATATTATGGCTTAATATTTTGTTAGTAAAAATAGAAATATATAAATGTTTCCATATTTTTCCTTGAACTTAAGAACCAGCTCCCTCACAATGCATTGCATAGAGTGTAACAAATTCACAAGTTGACATATTTCACAAAAAAGGACCCAAATCATTGATATCTGGGAGCCTAGAACTTATTACTAAATATTTGATGAACATCAGCATGGTCGTTTACTCCAGAAGCAAATTAACTGAACAATTTCTCACTGACAGATACGTTAAAAGAAAATAATTTAGTTTTTACTTGAGCAGTGTATTTGGAACTCAAGCTTCATGTTACTTTTCTACACTTTATTAATATTACTTTCCGTGTTCTCTGTTATAATCTAAATATCTTTATTACTTTATTATATTTTTATGTGTTTAGGTTTCGCAGATACCCTATTTGTAAAAGGCAAAACACAGCTGTTGAAATATAGACACTTTGGGTTTTAGATGCTATTATGGTGTGTACAGGTTAATACAAATATACTTCAATATTTATCGTGCCTATAGTTATTTCCTTTGGGGGTCTAAAATGAGCTCTCTTATATTTTCATTTCTTTCCTCATGCTTCATAGTTTGTTTCATTTTTCTATTCAAGAGTGATTGTATAAAATAAATCTAAAACAGTGTTCAACTCTATTTGTATATGAATATATAATTAATATATGTTACACAATATAAACGAAGTATTTCTGTGAGCCTGCTATGTGCAGGTCCCTGTGAGAGGCTTTAAGGAGATTAAGAGAGAAATAAAACCCTCTTTAGAATATATACAATATATTAAATGAAATCATTAATATAATTTTTAATTTATACATATTTTTACCCATTGGAAATTGAGGTAAATTGCTAGGCCTGCTTCTTGGGTCCACACTTGCCAAATCAGTCACACCCAACTTTAGGAATGCTTCATACAATTCCTTAATGCCTCACACTTTTCAGCGCTCTACATGTTTCAAGGAGCTTTCAAATTCAGTGTCTTATTTAACTTTTACATCCTTATGAAGGAAAGCAGGCAGAAAAAGAAACAGATCCAGGGTTGTAAAGTGACTTGTTTGGGGCCAAAAACAGAGTGACAAGTGCCTATGAACTTACTTTTGACTTTGAATCCAGGTTCAGGTCTTTCTTCACATAACTTTAGTTCCTTTTTCAAAAATACATTGTTTATGCTGAAAATGAAACTGTTGGTGGTTGCCTGGGGCCACTTCTCTTCTTCAGTCTCAATGGCATCTTTGTTCCCCAGTAGAGAGGACATTGACATGCTTAAAGGACTGTGTGTGAGGTACAATATACAGATACACAGGAACCCAAATTTCAGATTTGATATTTTCTCACACTAATATTGAGAATTTGGACAAGTGTAGATTTCTCTGGTTCCATTTCCCACTCTATGATGAAATGAAGAACTGTTCAACTAAATGTTTGTTCAAGTCAATTCCAGCCAGATTATTGTTTTACAAACTGGTTATTACTCTGTTACAAAATTGAACTTGGCAGCAAATTGATGGGTCTTTATTTGTCAAGTCATGGCTAACTCTTCATTTCTGTATGTTTCATTATGCAGGTAAATATCTAAAGTGTACTTAATAAAGTGATAAACCTTCAGTGTAGAGAGAAGGTCTCAATGGGAGAAAAACTGTGTATAGTCAAAGCACTTATATATGCTGGAGAATATCTTGAAACACATGTAATTATTCTAAAAATCAGTGTTGCCCTTCTCTACAAATACTACTTCCCAACAGTAAATAGGATAAATCATTTATTTATGAAAAGCTAGTATAGCACAATTACTGACTTTTGTTACAAATTTGAGATTAAAAATGTCCCAAATCTTGCACAGTGTGTATTTTAAATATCTTGAATTGCTAGTCTTTTGAACAAGAATGTTTCTTTTCAAAATACCCTCAGCCTGATATATTGTTACTATGACATGTCAAATTGAGTTACATCATGTAATAAAACATACTTAGAAGGGTACATTATTTTAGAGTACAGTAGTCTCTCCTTATCCGAGGTTTCATTTTCCATGGTCCGAGTTCCAAAAATATTAAATGGAAAATTCCAGAAATAAATAACTCATAAGTTTTAAATTGCACATCATTCTGAGTAACATGATGAAATCTCATGTTGTCCCACCCAGGACATGAATCAACTTTTTGTCCAACATATCCTGCCCATTAGTCACTTAGTAGCATCTTCATTGTCAGATCTACTGCCTGATATCACAGTGCTTGTGTTCAAGTCACCCGTATTTTACTTAGTGGCCCCAATGCACAAGAGCAGTGATGCTGGTAATTTAGTTATGCCAAAGGGAAGCCATAAAGTGAAAAAGTGAATATTCTTGACTTAATGAGATAAGGAAAAAAATCATGTGCTGAGATTGCTAAGATGTACAGTAAGAACAAGTCTTCTGTGAAATTGTGGCAAAAGAAAAAGAAATTTGTGGTAGTTTTGCTGTTGCACCTCAAAGTGAAAAAGTAGAGCCACAGTGCATAAATGCTCAGTTAAGATGGAAAAGGCTTTACATTTGTGCAATAAGATATTTTGAGAGAAGTAGAGACCACATTCACATAACTTTTATTGTGGTATATTATTATAATTGTTCTATTTTATTGGTAATCATTGTTTTTAATCTCATAGTGTGCATAACTTATAAACTAAACTTTACCAGGGATATGTACCTATAGGAGAAAACATAGTATACGTAGGGTTTGGTACTAGGCTCATTTTCAGGCATCCACTGTGAGTCTTGGAATGTATCACCCCAGGTAAAGGGGGACTACGCTAGTATTCTTCCAAAACTTAGGAAAAAAGCATCTTTTATAAAAGATACAGATGTGCATACCTTAAATTTCCCCACCTGCATCTTTTTCACTAGAAAAAAATCAATATGCCATAAGTATATAAGCAAATCATATGTAAATTGAGGTATCACATTAGCATATCTTTATCAGACTCTTTAAAACATACCTTACTGAGAAATGGCCTGTATGAAACATTTTTTCTTAGGAAACACCAGATTTTGGTAAGGAACATTTGGAAAATTGAGTGTTTAGAAGAAAGTGTCGTCACTTCCTTCACAACAGGTACACGTTGTCAACAAGGATTACTTTTCATTCCTTGTTTGACAGCAAGTTAATCCTGTCTGCCTCTTCAGTGCAGAGCAGTTCCATATGAAACCCATGAGGAAACGTACAAGCTTGCACTCACAGAAGATTTAGACGTGATGACAGTTTATTTGCCCTAATTTCTAATTTGTCTCACTAAGAAACTTTATCTCTGATTAGATTTCCTGTCTTAAGTGAGGCCAATATGTAGAAAAGATTATATACCCCCTTATCAATTTAAAATTCCCATTGTTTCGATGTACATTTGCAGTGGATTTGCTATGGCCAGATTTTACATTTCTAGAGACTCTTATCAATACTTACATTTAAGGACACAAGGGTAGAAATTTGGAAAACTATTTCTAGAAATATAAAGAGGATAATATTGAAATAGCTTTAAACTCTTGAAGATATTGAATAAAGCAAATATGTAGTCTTCTTAACATTGTTTAAAAATTCAAAAAATTACAACATGTGAGGGGGAAGTGGAAAGGTTCTTCTTACCACTTAACTATTTCCTCAAGTCCTTACTAGTCTTGGTAACTCTCTGATGCCTTTAAAAATAAGGTTTTATTTGTCTTTTATTAGCTTTGCTAATTATTCTTGACAAGAAAATTGGTCCGATATTAGCAAACCCCCCTTGCAGGATGCACATGTCTCTTTCTGAAATTTAAAGATAAAACATTAATTACAAGAGGACTTGAAGATTTCAACTATATCAATAAACATGTACAATCAAGGCTTCTGGTATAATAATAGGCAAAATTGAGTAATTCATTTCAAATGACTCAGCTGTATTTCAAACTGCACATATGGGGGAAATATTACTTAAAGCCACACCATATTTTCCATTCAAGCCATTTGTGGATAATAAGAGGAACACTTTATAATGATAAAATGGAATTCATAACAATTTTAGGTGTGTATTCACATAGAAAAATAGTCTCAAAGTATGTAAATATTTTCAAATGTTGAGTAAAGCTTGAGTACTTAGAATCAATTCCACTTGGTCATGGTGTATAATTCTTTTTATACATTGTTGAGTTTGACTTGCTTATGTTTTGTTAAGGATTTTAGTATCTATGATTGTGAGAAATATTGGTCTGCAGTTTTCCTTTCTTATAATGTCTTTGCCTGGTTTGGGTATTAGGGTAATATTGACCTCATAGAATGAGTTAAGAAATGTTCCCTCTGTTATTTTCTGGAACAGACTGTAGAGAATTGGTATCATTTCTTTACATATTTGGTAGATTCACCAGTGAACCCATCTGGGCAAGGTACTTTATCTTTGAAAAGTTATTAATTAGTGATTCAATTTTTCTAATCGATTTAGGCCTATTGAGATTGTCTATTTTCTCCTTGTGTGACTTTTGGTGGATTGCATCTTTCAGAAAAGGTCAATTTCTTCTAAGTTACCAAATTTGTGAGCATAGTGTTGTTTATAATATTCCTTTATTATCCTTTTAATGTACATGGGATTGGTAGTGATGGCTAGTCTTTCACTTTTGTATTTGTATCATCTTAACTTTTTTTTTAATTCTTAGCATTTGAAACACTTATATTACCTATCTGGTCTTGCATATTGTCCACTTTTTCCATTATATCCCTTAGCATATTAATCATAGGTGTTTTAAATTCCCAGCCTTATAATTCCAGCATCTCTGCCATAACTGAGTCTGGTTCTGATACTTGTTCTATCTCTTTGGACTGAGTTTTTGGCATTCAGCACATCTTTTTACTTTTTGTTACAAGTCAGACATCCTGTATCAAGTTAAAGGAATTGAGGTAGGCTGTTAGCTTTATGTTTAACTTGCTAGGAGTTAGGCTGGGTTTACTCTTTGCTGTATCTGTGGTATCAGAGACTAAATTTCCTTTAATGTCCTTGTTTTTATCTCCCATGTTTTCTTTGGGTCTAGAATCCTTAAATAAGGTCTAAGACTTGTATGTATATGTTGTAATCCCTAACTACTATACAAGAGCCCTAGTAAGGTGTGGAAGAAGGGGAAGCATTCTGTATGCCTGTGATTAGGTCTCAGTCTTTTAGTGAGCTTGAGCTGGGTATTTCTCCTCCCCCATATCAAAGGCTAGAGAAGGCTATATTTGTGTATTTCCCTTCCTCCAGGTATGTTCAGCTTAGGTAAAACCCCAGACAGTTAGGCTCAGGTAAAATAGATTCTCTCGAGGGCAGTTCTCTTGTTAAAAAACATAGGGAGCTCTAGGCATATTTAAAAACATACTTTTTCAGTTTTTCCAGCTTTTTTTGGTGTGAGGACTGGAGTGATGACTTAGAAGCTCCTTACATATTAGATGGAAAATCAAAAGTCCTTGCCAGGTTTTTACTATAGTTGCTCTATGATAGTGTGCTCAAATGATATCCTGTCACTCTAGTCATCAGGCCCAGTGCTTCAAATATAAAGCTATTTGTGGTTTTGAAAATCACAGGTCAATTTTTTGACTATCTTTGATGTAGTGTTCTCTTTACCTTGAACACTCTATCCTCTGGTCTTAGGACTGGAATTAACTAATTTCTACTTTTCTTTCAAAGCTCACTTCATTGTCATTCTCCATGGTACTGAGCCTTTGGTCCATCTCCCTAGGCTTGTACTAGCTTCTCTGATAACACTTTTCACAGTATGTTCTGGTTGTCTTTTAACTTGCTTGTCTCCTTGACCAGACTATTTTGTAACACTAGTACTTGTCACATAGGAGTTGTTCCGTTACGGATCATCAAATGGATGCATGAATGATACATGTGATAGACACTTTACTGTTGTATTAAAAAGATGAAAAGAATGGGATTAGAGGATTTTTGAGTTTCATGGCCTATAGACATTGTTTACCAAGCTCTTCATTTTCATAGTGGAGGATGGGTGAGTAGGTTGTCTATATGTAGAAGTATTTCTTAAAAACTCTAAACTTGGAGTCAGTTGATTTTTATTAAAAATCAAACCCTGCAACTTAATAGTTGGTGTCTTTGACGAAGCCATTTAACCTGTCCAAGTGTAAGTTTATCCATTAATAGAGATTTAACGGCCTCATAGGATGATGGACTTGATAGGATTTTCAACTTCATGGGATTGCCAACCTTATAGGATAGTGGGGCTTAAATAGAATACTCCAAAGGAAGGTAATTTATAATCTGCATTGTGTTCCTCATATTGGTTGTGGTTTTCAAGTCTGAAGTCATGAAGTTGTTGAGCAAACAGAAGCAGAACTAGAAACCCAGTTTAATTCATTTTTAGTTCTATAGGTTTGATTATGGCATGGTTCCGCCTACATCCTCATGGTTAACCTGTGGGTCACAGCCTGTGGCTGGTCTTCTCTGGCTATAATCAGACTTTTTCATTTCCCCCTGTATACTACAAATAATAACCCTTTCTACTTGTGCAGCGACCAGAACAAAATTAAAGAGTACTAGGTTATAAACTTGCCCTCCTTCCTTGCCCCATAGCCCCACTGATGGTCTGTCTTAGTTGTTAGACACTTGTTTTAAGGTACAGTACTCACAGGGTTCTAGGCAGGAAGTTGTAGTCCACAGGGTGCTGGCCAGAGGCAGTGACTTTTGGAGCCTTGGAAGGCCTGACCTGCCGATGGCCACAAACATGTCTTTCCAGCCAGTCTTGTGGCAGCTGTGGAGTGCTCAGATGGTATTGTCTCAATTATAGACACAAGCCTCAAGTGTGCTTGATTTTTCCCTTGGAAATCTTGATTGCTTTTGTTATAAAAAGACAATGTACTTTGAGGAGAAAAAGAGCTAACCATGAGACTTGCTGCTTGAGTTGAAGAGTCACGAAAAGTCAGTTAGATGGTTAGACCCATTACATACACCTTTGAAGCCCTGGAGTCACCTGTGATAGAAGACAGTCACCTGGAGTTACAAACTCTGTGTTTGGCAGCACTTAGTAGAGATGCAAACAGGTCTACCTTTTCCCTGTGGGATACAGTAGACCTTCTCGATCAAGGACAGAAAAGCGAGTCCACCACAAATTTCACTTCATGAGATAATGATGGCTAGTCTTAAAAGACAGACACAGTCACTCAAAAGAGGTGTCAAACTCCCCAGTCTCAAGTGACTGAGGCCTAAAATATCTTAAAGTCATTTCAGAAGACTACAGAACAAAATCAGAAAGAAATAATGTCTTTAATGAAAATGTTCAGCTGCTTGCCCAAAAAGATGCTGAAAGGAAAAGAGTACAGAAGTTGAAGGAACAGAAAAAAAATAACAGAAAATGTCAACACACAAAGGGAACAAGAAGTCAGCTCTAAAGAGAGCCAGTTAAAAATCTCTGGTTGGGGGCTTCCCTGGTGGCGCAGTGGTTGAGAGTCCGCCTGCCGATGCAGGGGACACGGGTTCGTGCCCCGGTCCGGGAAGATCCCACATGCCGCGGAGCGGCTGGGCTCGTGAGCCATGGCCGCTGAGCCTGCGCGTCTGGAGCCTGTGCTCCGCAACAGGAGAGGCCAAAACAGTGAGAGGCCCGCGTACCTCAAAAAAAAAAAAAAAAAAAATCTCTGGTTGAATCTGTGCTTAAGATGATAACTTACCCGCTCTCTTTAGAGAAGATTACACAGATGATGACAAGCTGGCATTGGACAAAAAGGATGTCAGAAATGGAAACCAAGATTATTAGAGGTCAATTTGAAGAATCTCATTGATGCTGTTAACTTAAATGTATCCTTAAATAAAATTAAATGAAAGAAAGAACGAGTATTTAAAAAGTTCCCAAACAAAACAGCCATCTTTCTGTGCAGTGAGAAAATGCACAGTTTGGAAGAGAGATTGAAAAGCTTCCCTTGATTCTCCAGACACTGCCAGAGCTAAATCAGCAATATGAAATGCAGTTTTTCAGAAAATCAATTGAGGAAGTAATTTACTTCTTAGAAGTGGAAGAGAAATTTTACATAGTTTACGAAAACATTAACCTTTTGTATCAAAACCTTAACTTCTACAGAAAGATGGTCAAAGACCTGGAGAAACAACTGGGTATTCTGTTTCCTTCAACCCAAGGTGGATCAATTCCCATGAGAAAATAGCTCAAGAAAGTTTGTTGGCTATAATATTGACCCAGAGAAAACTCAATGATCTAAGGAAAGAAAATGGTCACAACAGGCAAACGTTGGCTGAATTAGAGTTTTAAATCCAACTTTTTCCAAGTGGCCCCTTTGTTTCTGCTGTTCTACATGAGGCCTAGGGCAGTGGCCCTAGGGAGTTCGGTTATTCTCTCTCTCTCATTAGGACCTCAAGAGAGTAGGAGGGGTGAGATGTGAATTCTCAGGGATCCAGGGTGGTGTGTAGGTTTGACTGAGGCTTAAAGCAGCCAAATCCCAAATATTTATACACTCAGAAGGAATCTGATTTGTTTTCTGTCTTTAAATTAATTCTGATGGATCCCCTTTTGGTTTAACTTGTTACTTAATTGAAGTTGCATTTACTCTTTTGAAATTTTATACAATTATAAACTCTAAGATACTGTTTCCAGAATATAGATGGCTATACTATAATTTTTACAATATATAATTTTATTTCCTTAAACCCTCTAGAATTAGATCATATAATTATTATTTTTGATTTACTTAATTGATATATTATTACTTAAATTATAACTGAAGTTGGACCTGATCAGGTGGACTTTTAAAAAAATAAAGACCATTTCTATATGCTATGGAATATAACCCATCTATAAAAGTAACCTAATGTTTACCTCAATAAATATTGACTGGCCTTAAAATACTATAGGTAAAAAAAAAACCAAAATAAAAACCCCAAACCAACACAACCACATCCCCAGCTAAACTTATTATTATTCTTGTTAGTTCAGGCCTAATTCCACAGATTAATGTTGGGAAGTTAACATTGGCAACCGTTTGTTTCTTAGTTATTCTTTGTGACTTTTGCTTTGTTGCTTATAATATCATTTACTGTTTAAACATTTCTAAATTTTATTCAGTCAAAATTAAGTGTGCTTGTATGACTCTTGAGTTTCGTTTTTCTCCTGGAAACTATCTCCTCAATCTAATTTTAATTTTCTTTTCGTCTCTGTTATTTTTATGGTTACAAATTTTTATATTAAAGTTTGATCCCACTCTGCTTTGCCTAAGGAAGGAGTTAACGAGACTGCACATTATTTCCCCTCACCCCAAATTCCTATTCAGTTTTCCCATAGGGTTTATGAGGAAATTTACGCTTTCTAATTATTTAAAATATCACCTTTTTCAGGTAATAAATTCCCATTTATTTTTAAGTCTGTTACCACTGGGTTTGTTTTTTTTTTTGATTTGATTTGATTTTTTTTTACTTGAAGTGTAGTTGGTTTACAAGATTGTTTTAGTTTTTGGTGTACAGCAAAGTGATTCAGTTATACACATGTATTATTTTTCATATTCTTTTACATTATAGTTTATTACAAGATATTGAATATAGTTCCCTGTGCTATACAGTAGGGCCTTGTTGTTCATGTACTTTATATATAGCAGTGTTATATCTATTAATCCTAAATTCTTAAGTTATCCCTCCCTCTACTCCTTACCCCTTTGGTATCCATAAGTTTATTTTCTATGTCTGTGAGTCTATTTCTGCTTTGTAAATAGTTCTTTTGTATCATATTTTAGATTTCACATATAAGTGATGTATTTGTTTTTCTCTGACTTCACTTAGTATGATAATCTCTAGGTCCATCCATGTGGCTGCAAATGGCATTATTTCATTCTTTTTTATGGCTGAATAGTATTCCGTGGTATATATGTACCACATCTTTTTTATCCATTCATCTGTTGATGGACATTTGGGTTGCTTCCATGTCTTAGCTATTGGAAATAGTGCTACTGTGAACATTGGGGTGCAGGTATCTTTTTGAATTAGAGTTTTTATCTTTTCCAGATATATACCCAGGAGTGGGATTGCTGGATCATATGGTAACTCTGTTTTTAGTTTTTTAAGGAACCTCTGTACTGTTCTCCATGGTGGCTGCGCCAACTTACATTCCCACCAACAGTGTAGGAGGGTCTCCTTTTCTCCACACCCTCTCCAGCATGTTTTATTATTTGTAGACTTCTTGATGATGAGCATTCTGACTGGTGTGAGATCATACCTCATTGTAGTTTTGATTTGCATTTCTCTGGTAATTAGCGATGTTGAACATCTTTTCATGTGCCTGTTATCACCACTGTGTCAGTGCTCGTGACAACAGCAAGAGGAGTAGCAGTGTGGAAGACGGGCAAGGATACTACTCCTGCCTAAACAACGTGCTCCTTGATAAACAACCTGGTTCCATGCATAATTCTCCCTGGGCTGGTGGGCTCCATTTCTGCATACTTGGTCCATCTCCCTATCTCAGAGGTGCACAATGACAAAAAATTATCCGAATGGCTGCACCGGGCATCCAGTGACAGTCACCAGGCTAGATGCAGTGACTGGAGAGCTCTAGCCTGACCCTTGGTAAGCAGGACTCAAGCTTAGATTGATTAAGGCACTGTGTCATTGCTGCCTTAACAGTGGGAGCCTCAGAGATGACCTGCGAAATACAGTCTGAACCTGAGAGTCATACGGGGTACAGTCACTTAACAGCAGTTCTCACCTTAGAGATGAGAATATCTTAGGATTGGTAGAGTTGGCAACACCCAAAGAAGACAACAAAGTGTACACGAGCATTTGTATAATTGTGTACACGAGCATTTGTATAATTGCACTTATATATGCTAGAGAAACCTGACAGCAGTTGTCCCAGGCAGGCTTCAGTGTATCACAGAGCAAGTTAGTGGGCCAAGACCAGTTCGTTAAAGCTAACCAAGTATCCTAGGTTGTGGCTGGGTTGTGCTGTTCATTATGCCAGCTGTTTTAAATGCCTCCTGTTCATCCTACTGGTGAGGAAGGGGTTCCATCCTAGGTTAAGGGGATGGCCATACACATGACACGTGACACTAAGATGAGATTAAAGCAGTTTATTAGTCACATAAAGTCACAGCATGCAGTAGGAAGACGCTGCACACCATGCCAGACCAGCCAGGTTTACACTTGGGAAGGGTGAACAAGCAAGGGCTGTGTGGTATCAAGAAGGTAGGATGACCCCTCGTTCCAGTGGTTGATGTGTTTGGCTTGTTTGAATAGTTCTGTGGCCTACCTAACTGAAGGCAGGTGTTTGGAGATAAGCAAGAACTGTGCCTGGTTCCCTTGGACTGTAGACTTATACATGGTGTCAGAGTCCAGGGGGAGAATTGGCAGTTAGAGCATTCAAAAACCTTTTGATTTCACCAGATGTCTTTAGCACATAATTTTGGGTTCTGTTTTTAGGCCTTACACCATATATGGATTCTCTCAGTTTTTGCTGGAAGTATTTTGAAATTCTGTTGTTAGGTATATTAACATTTAGTCCTATTGCCTCTTCTTGGAGCATAATCCCTTTATCATAATATTTACAAATCATATAGTTGATAGGGGACTCATATGCAGAATACATAAAGAACTCTTACAACTCAACAAGAAAGACAAATAACCAAATTGAAAAATGAACACAGGGTTTGAACAAACATTACTCCAAAAAGTGGCCATTGTGCACATGAAAAGATGCTCAACATCATTATTCATTAGGCAAACACAAATCAAAACCACAATTAGATATCAATTAACACTATAGGATGACTATAATAAAAAAACATATAATAACAAGTTGTAGAGAATGGGCAGAAGTTGGAAACTTCACACACTGTTGGTGAGGATTTAAAATAGTGCAGCTGCTTTGGAAAAGAGTTTGGCAGTTACTCAAAAGGTTAAGCGTAGATTTATCATATGACCCATCAAGTCTACTCCTAGGTATATACTCAAGAGAATTGGAAACATGTCTATAGCAAAACTTGTACATGATTGTTAATAGCAGCCTTGTCCATATTATCCAAAAAATGGAGACAACTCAAAATTTGTCTATCAGGACTTCCCTGGTGGCACAGTGGTTGGGAACCCACCTGCCAATGCGGGGGGCACGGGTTTGAGCCCCAGTCCCGGAGGATCCCACATGCCGCGGAGCAACTAAGCCCGTGTGCCACAACTACTGAGACTGCGCTCTGAGAAGCCTACGCACCGCAACGAAGAGTGGCACCCACTGCCCACAACTAGAGAAAGCCCGCATGCAGCAGTGAAGACCCAACACAGCCAATAAATAAGTCAGTAAATAATTTTTTAAAAATCTGTCTATCAACTGGCGAACAGTTAAATAAAATGTGGTATATACATCCATACAGGAAAACATTATTTGCCAATAAGAACTAATGAAATATTGATGCATGCTACAACGTTCATGCACCTTGAAAATATTACACTAAGTGTAACACATGAGTCACAAAAGACCACATTTTTTATGATTTCGTTTATATGAAAAGTCTATATTTGGCAAATCTGTATAGTTGGAAAGTAGATTAGTGGTTGCTTAGGTTTGTAGGGGTTGAGAATAAATGGGAAGGATAAAGGATATGGGGTTTCTTTTCAGAGTGATCAGTATGTTCCAAAACTGACTGTAGTGGTTATTGTACCATTCTGTGAATATAAGAAAAAAGTTGAATTGCAAACTTTATATGGGTAGTGGAATATGAGTTATGGTTCTATAGAGCTGTTTTATTGTTTTTTAAAAGGCATGATACAAAGAAAACAGACTAGAGGATTTCATTGGTGAATTTAAGAAATAATTTCTATACAATTTATACAAGATAGAAAAGAAGGGAGTACTTCCCAATTCATTTTTTTTTTTTGTGGTACGCGAGCCTCTCACTGTTGTGGCCTCTCCCGTTGCGGAGCACAGGCTCCGGACGTGTAGGCTCAGCGGCCATGGCTCATGGGCCCAGCCGCTCTGCATCATGTGGGATCCTCCCGGACTGGGGCACGAACCCGTGTCCCCTGCATCGGCAGGCGGACTCTCAACCACTGCGCCACCGGGAAAGCCCCTTCCCAATTCATTTTATGTGGCCAGCATAATGTTGAGATCAAAACCTGGCAAAGACCTTAAAGGAAATTTGCAGGCTGATCTTTCTAGTGAACATAGATGCTAAAATACAAATAAATCAACAACAACAATAAAAAACAAATGCAACAATATGTAAAAGACATATCAAAACTAAGTTGGATTTATTTTAGATATACAAGGCAGGTTTAACCATCAAAAATTAGTGTACTTTACATATTTGTAGGATAAAAAAAGAGATTCATATGCTTTTATTAATGCAGAATAAGCGCTTGATAAAATTGAACAGTGAAACATGATTTTTTTTAAAAACTCCTCTTAAGCACCCCTGGGGAAAAACTAACTTTCTCAATCAGATACAACATACCCACAAATTTCTACAGCCTATATTATATGCACTAGTGAAATTTCAAAAACTTGCCCCTCCAGAGCTGGAAGGGTACAAAGATGCTCAGTCTTACTCTTCTTGTCACCCATTTTTCTAGAAGTCCTAATTTTTACCACAAAGCCAGAAAATGAAATAAATATATAGGAATAGAAAATAAAATGGAAAAAAAGCTTTCATTGTAGTATGTGGACAACGTATATATGTAGAAAACCGAAAACAATCTGCATGAGATAAAATTAGTCTGTTAATTAACCAAGATTGCAAGACAAAGGGTCAATATATAAAATCCTATTGCATTTCCAAAATAAGATCAATTAATAGAAAATATTTTTAAATGACAGTGTTTAAATTAGCATCAGAAATAGGCAGTACTTGGGAATGAACATGAAAATGTGTGCAAGAACTTTACAGTGGGGCTTCCTACGTGGCGCAGTGGTTAAGAACCTGCCTGCCAACGCGGGGGACGTGGGTTCGAGCCCTGGTCTGGGAAGATCCCACATGCTGCGGAGTGGCTGCGCCCGTGCACCACAGCTACTGAGCCTGCGCTCTAGACCCCGCGAGCCACAACTGCTGAGGCCCGCACGCCTAGAGCCTGTGCTCCGCAACGCGAGAGGCCACGGCAATGCGAAGCCCGCGCACCACAATGCTGCAACTGGAGAAAAACCCACACGCGGCTACCAAGATCCAGCACAGCCAAAAATAAAGAAAGAAAGAAGCAGTAAACTTAAAAAAAAAAAAAGAACTTTACAGTGGAAATCTATAAAACATTATAGCGATGAACCAAAGCCTAAATAGATGGCAGGATATACCATACTCATAGCTGGAAGGCTTGTAAGGTAAAGATGTGATTTGTCTCCTAATTTCTCTACATAATTAATACAATCCATATCAAAATTCTAGCAGGTTATTTTTTGTGGAAATTAACGAAACTTTTCTAAAGTGGTTGTGGAAGTGTAAAGCAAGACTTTTAGGACCATGACTAGGTGAATTTTCTTTTCATAGTTTCTTTTCTTATTTTGGGATCCCCTTTTTCTTATGGCAGTACTCTACTTCCACAACCCCAATGCTCTTAGAGTTTTCCACATCAAAACGTCTACATTTCATTTGGTGAATTTTATTCCCCTGGTGAAGCCATGGCAAACACTGGAGCCAGCAGCATTTAGAGAAGGAAAATAAGAGTAGTTGTTTTGACACCCTTTGGCAGACTACATAAAGCAAACAGTCCTCAGTCCCCTTCTGATGGTGATTCCAAGATTCTGTTATGAAAACTCACCTTTGAAGCTGATTTCTGTCGTTGGGCGGCATGGACTTACCAACTCGTCAGTTATCCTAATTTTCACAATCATACTGACCCCTTTTAGTTCTCAGTCAATTCCTTTAATCCTTCAGTTCTCTTGTTTACTGAGTCCTTGCAGTCTTCTGAGGTCACTAGCACAGGTATTATTTTATTAGTATTTATTTTGGGCATTTCAATATGTTTTTCAAAAGGAGTAGAGAAAAACCTGAGTATTCAGTCACCCATCTTGACCTAAATGCTTCATTATGCAGATATTTTCTACCAGTCTTTAATTACTATTCAAATTAATTTAAAAGTAATAAGCAAATTCCTGACACCCAACTGTTGACTGAAAGTCAATAGAAGAACAAAAGAAAGAGCAAAACAACTTCCATCCTTCAAAAACTTTAGTAATGTTTTCTGATTATTGAGAATTTTTATAAGCTTCACACTGAATTTTTTGTTTAATGGAATTAAGCATTTCATACTTTACAAAAAGATTATAAAATAAAGCCCTCAGCAAAATACCTCTAATTCGTATACCTATTGACTTAAGCTCTGGAATTTATTATTAAAACAGCCAAATATAAGCAAGCATACCCTGAACATTATGAAGTACGTTTATACATTTTTATGAATTGGTTACTTTATTAGCTGGTTGCAGGGCCTCCATAAAATTGAATGCCTGAAGGATTTTAATAGCAAATCATTGACTTTCCATTCATTTATTACTGCTACCCCTCATTTATATTTTCTTGGCATGAAATTATCTTAACCATAACAGCATATATAACAGCATATATAACAGCATATAATTTTGACATAAGTGGAAATTGACATTATTTACAAAGGGGAGCATTAGCCTGTTATAATCGAAATATTGGACTGCCTTACTATAGGTTAAATACAAACTATTGTATGTGCTCATTCAAGCACCTTTTAATATTCTTGGTTTCCCACCTCCATGTCACGACCTCAGTTCCGTTTCAGTTATTTCCTTTCTAGATTCTTAGAAGACCTCCCCTCTGTTCGACCTATATCCATCTTGCTCTTGTCCAATTATTTCCCACTTAAGAGCCAGAAAGACTTTAATAATATGCAAAACAAAGCATGCCATTTTCTTGCTTAAAATTTTTCAACATATGCTCATTTCTCTTAGGAAAAAAGACAAAATTCCCTCACAGAAAAATTGAGAAACTGCAGAATCAGATCCCTTCCAAGCCTTCCACCCTCCTCACCCTCCATGTTTCACTCAATGTAGTTTTCTTTTTTTCTTTTTCTTTTTTAAAATTTTTGACTGCGTTGGGCCTTCATTGCTGTGTGTGGGCCCCCTCTAGTTGCAGCGAGTGGGGGCCTCTCCCCACTGCAGTGTGCAGGCTTCTCATTGCGGTGGCTTCTCTTGTTGCAGAGCACAGGCTCTAGGTGCACAGGCTTCAGTAGTTGCGGCACACGGGCTCAGTAGTTGTGGCTTGCAGGCTCAGTAGTTGTGGCACAAGGGCCTAGTTGCTCCACAGCATGTGAGATCTTCCTGGACCAGGGCTTGAACCTGTGCCTCTTGCATTGGCAGGCAGATTCTTAACCACTGCACCACCAGGGAAGCCCCTTTTTTTAAATTTTATTTTGGAGTATAATTAATTAACAATGTGTGTTAGTTTAGTTTCCTTTTTCATAGCTCCTTCATTCAGATAAGATTCTCACTATTTCAGAGTGTTTGCATATGCTGTTACCTCTGCTTGGAAAATACTTGGGCTTTTATTTTATAACCGGATTAGTCTCATATTTATCTTTTTACTCAAGAAACTGCTATTTACTACTTACAGAATACCAGGAGCTATGATAATATTGCTGATACAGTTGTGAGCACATAAGACACAGTCATTGGCCCCAAGAATATTAGAATAAAATAGGAAAACAGACCTGGAGCAAGTTCTTGCACAAATAACCTGACAGTTATGAAAGTGCTCCAAAAGAAAAGCATGGGACAGTATGAGCACATAAAATAAGAGTGTAATAAGGATATTTCACCTAATCATAGACGTCAGAGAAAGTTCCCATGAAGAAATGATGATGAACTGAGCCGTGGATGAATAACAGTTAAAGAGGCAAAGTGGAGGGAACAGCCGCAGAAAGGCACTCATGTGGGAAAGATCAAGCAAAAGTGAAGAAATGCATTTCACTTTGTGATTGCTAGTGTGCGGCATTTGCATTTGCCACAAAATGCAAATGTTGAATCTGTACCCCACCAATGTGATGATATTTGGAGATGGGACTTTTAGGAGGTAATTAAGCTTAAATGAGATCATAACGGTGAGGAGGTTCTAATCAGATTGATTGGGGGACTTATAAGAAGAAGAGGAAGGCCAAGAGAGGACATAGCAAGAAGGTGGCCATCTACAAGCCAGGAAGAGAGCACTCCTCAGAAACCAAATCTGCCAACACTTGCTGTTGGGCTTCCAAACTTCCAGAACTGTGAGAAATAAATACCTATAAATAATACTAATGGAATTTCGTTATGGCAGCCCAGGTAGACTAAGTGACTGATCAAAGGCCTCCTTGACACCCCAGATCTCAAAAATCTGCCCCTGTAAATCAGTTTCATTGCAACATGCCCTTCTCTTGATCTCCTTTTTTATTTCTGTTTAGTTTGTGTGTTGTGTTTCTTCCTTCCATTGACAAACTTCTGCCCTGTGGCTTGAGAAAATGCTGCTCCAAGTTCCAAGTTTACTTTATGGAGATTACCTTCTAGAGCAGAAGTTAATCTTCCCTTTGAACCCCCAATATTCATATAAAAATTCCAGAGAAGGGCACTGATTGGTCCTGCTGGGTCATGTGCCTGGCATTATTGTGGAGTATGTCTAGGCACTGGGCTCACTCTGTAGCCAGAGTTAAGAGTCTTTTCTAGAAGAAGGAGCAGGTGAGAAAACCATACTGGGCAATCAGAAGCAATCACCATGACAGCCCAGCACTATGCTCAGGTTTTAACCCCCTCCACCACTTTTTGACTCTGTACTTTACTCATTTCTTTGAGAGTATTTCACTTTGAACAGTGGCTTAGTCTTTAAATATTTAGAAAATCATGACACTTAAAGAAACTCTCAGAATCCATTTACAATGTGACTAGTGTAAATATTTTTTTACTTGATTTCAAGTATGTTACAGTGGAATATCTGAAATCATATTGTATATTCGAATTCAGAAGCATTGTATAACTGCAAGAAAAACAGAAAATTAGAAGCTAACTTTTCCAGCTTTTATAAGCACCAAACCTTTTTCTGCACTCACTCGTATGACAAGAATTGGTTATACTCACTTTTCCATTTGTATTGAAAATGATGATTTTACCCATGAAATCTCTCAACACCTAGTAAATTCCTCCCTAGAGAAAATAGTTTATCAAATACGGAAATATTTCACCATCCTTAACAAATTGTAATATGGATAAAAATACAAATGAAGAAAATAAACAGTTTATAGTAAAATAGATAAATTTAGATAGGTTGTAATGTTAACTGTTAATTTAACAGCTGCCAATATATGTTGCTTATCATAAATTCTAGAATAGAGAGTGGTGTTTTGCTTTATGCTTCAGGATCCCTAGGAATCGTTCAAGTGTACAAAGAAAATAAATTCCAAATTACTTATAGAAATCTAAATTTATCTAAAACTTATACTAAAACTATACATAGGAACAATTTTATTTAATGATAGCGAGTTGTTAACAATATGTAAAATTGAGTGCTTCCTTTATGCTTGGCATTGTTATAGGTACTTGGGATACATCAGTGAATAAAACAAAGTTGCTTGCACTCACAGAGCTGAAGTTCTAAAAGATTCTAATAATGATTTATAGTATAGGTGAAAATTTCAAAGATATCTCACAATAAATGAGGGATCTGGGATTGTGTGCCTATCAGACAGGCCTCTATAAATTGGCTCTTACCTTTGTGAAATCAACTCATTTCACAGTCTAGCCTTCAACCACATAGGTACAGAAACCTGATGTTGCACATACCAAATGGTGCCATATCTGTCTCTCACAGGTGAAATCAAATTAAACTCAACAACACCAGTGTCTGTAACAAGAACACTGATTTACTGGCTTACATTAAAAACTTTAAAGGCTGCTTTTTAGGGACTAAGCTCCTGTATGCATTCTTTCTCTGGACAAAATCTAGAAAAGCCAAGCTATAATCAGAAGATTGCTTGTAGAGCATAAAATTACAACATGGGAATTGAAGAGATGTTTCAGACATTTGCAATATCAGATTTTAAAAAATCTGCTAATATTAGCCTTCTATGAAGTGCCTAGCTCCAATTTTTGTGCAAATTATTTTGAATTCTCTAATACACGTAGGGTGGGAGGGAGGCGCAAGAGGAGGGGATATGGGGATATATGTATACGTATAGCTGATTCACTTTGTTATACAGCAGAAACTAACATACCATTGTGAAGCAATTATATTCCAATAAAGATGTTAATAAAAAGAATAAAATGTACACATAGATAAACACAAACATGCTTACTTCTAGTGACCAATTCTGTGAAGAGCTCTCCCTTTGTCTAGTTAGGAACATGATTCCTCAGTCTCTCCACTGTCCCTCCCTCAGATCTGCTCCCTGGGAAAAGAAAAGGAAAAGGGTGCAGAAAATGTGCTTGTCTCTGCTTTAAATAGTTGTACGATCTTCATTACCTTGCAGTAGACCTGCCTTAGCAAATGTAACACAGGATTTCAATCTGGAACTCCCTCTTGTTTCTCTGAATCTTCAGTTAATATCTAATATCCTCTAATTTCTAACTGATTTGTTTTTTAATGTTATTTTCCCAATCTGTAACACTTTCTGTATTTCTGGGCTTAGTCTCTGAAAGTGGATTTTGTACACTCTTAATAATAGTCCTCACTTTTTCTGCACCTACCACAGGTTTATTATTTTACCAAACTTTCACCAGTCTTTTCACTGTCAACTGTACTTTAAAATTGTCCTTCTTACATGTTTCTGCTGCATCCTCTCTGGATGAATTTATTGTCTTTACTAATTTCCCCAGTTATTGTGTCCTATGACTTTGTGAGGAGTTGAAGTAAGTCTGGTTTATATACAGAGCACAATAAATGCTCCCCACAGAAGACAATGGCATTTGTGCAAAGGGTGGTACTTTCAATAAAGTACAGCTGGAAAAAGCATTTGTGATACCGGATTCCATATGGGTTATTCATATTCAGCAAAATCAATGGTGCGCTTGTCCTTAATGGATCACTCTGAAACTGGCTTCTAATTCACAGTACAACCCAGGCTTCTCAAATTAACATTTGGAGATCTGCTATACATCATTGCCCAAAGTCTTCATATCGTGACCTGGAAGATAAACCTGAACTGACCTTTGCTTATCGGTATGTCATGGACTTACCCAGGACATGCTGCTTTACTAGTGAAATCATTGTTGCTGCTAGAATATTTATTTTATTTTATTCATTCAGTTAGATGGTTAGTTAGCTACTTACGGTAGACATAGAAGTGCATCAAGATCCCTCTTCAAGCAAGGACTCGTTGTCTAGCCACAAGGACTTTGGAGAGCCTTCTAGCTTTAACTCTGTCAGGTCCACCTCAGCTTTTGAACTGAAGACACGCTTTCTACAGGAAGGCCCCAGCCAATGACTGAGCAAGACTGTGACGTCAGGACATAGTCATTTCTGCTCAGAGTGGTACTTTTCCAGTTCATTTCACGTTTTGCAGACTCTTTGAGCTACACCATGGTTTGATGACTACCCCGTCCCAATCCTGCTCCTCCCACTTTCCTTTCTCAGATATGTCTTCCCAATATAACTGTTGTACATCTAACAACATTTTGGTATCTGACTCTTAGAGGACTTGATGCCAGAACTGGAGTTTTAGAACTGGATCACTTCCTGCCCAGCTGGAAATGATAACCATATGTCAGGAGGACTGTGGGGCATGGATAGTCCCCAGCTCAAGCTGGTAGCTGGTTACTAAAATTTCAGCACGTCACTGGTGCAAATACAGAGACAATAATGCATACAAGTCCAGTTGAATCTGTTGATTGAAATTAAATTTCATTGATACCCTAACTGAAAGATGTTGAAAGTTTAAAAGCTTTTAACAAATAATTGAAAACTAAGTGTGAGAGCCAGAGGGCTTTATCTCCTGCAGGGGGAGAGAAGAGAAAATAAACTAAGGATTTAATAGAGTTTTTAAGTTTCAGTGACATTTTAATATTCAGCTGAGCAGGTCTGTTGTGCCAAGGTCATGACCCTGGTTGGGAGAACCTGGGACCCTGATGCATGGAATCTTGGTGAACCTCAGAGTCTGCATACGTGGCCAGTTCTCCCTTTTAAGAGCTTGCGATCTCCCTGTGAGGGAAGACACTGCAGAAACCTCTCCCAACCAAAGCAACAGGGGTTAACTTGAGGACCTAGCCTTACCTCCTCTCCTGTCTTCAAGCCACTAACAAGGGATAAGTAACAGCATATCTTAGGAATAGGCCACATATCTTAAGGGAGAAAAAGGGCTATATGTCAAAAGAGCTATAATGATTAGCTGCCAGGTATTGTTAGGAACTAGGAGAGTACAAGTAGGACTCAATTTCGAGGGTGCTTGATCAAGACGGTCATATAAGACTGGATAAGAGTGCCTTTATTGCCTTGGGACCTCTTTTGAGATACAGGATTTAACACCACAGGAAGAACTCTAAAATTTACTGCTGAGATGGTACTAGAAACCTCCAGAAAGTGATGGCTTTGCTGCACCAAGTTGAAATGCCAGAAATGCTTTGGCAGACAGTTGATAAATGAATTAAAAAGCTCAGGGCAGTGGGCATGAATGAATATTCTGGGTAAAGCATGCTGATCTACCAAAAGATTACATTTCTGGGAAGACCTGAAAGACACCACTGTGAAAGGGATCATATTTTATCCACATTCATATCATCCTTCTAAGTGTCCCCTCACAAAGGCAAGGGCACTCAAATTCTGGATAAGGGCTCCCCAGATGTGTATGGATAAGTGGACTCATGTGGCACATGGGGAGGACAGTGGCAGATTTGGAGATGTGCCACTCAGCTCTTCTTCAAGAAAGGACTCATTGACCAGTCGCAAGGACTGTGGTTGTGCCATCAGCCTCAGGTACTAACTCCTTCAGGCCAGCCTCCACTTTTGAGCTAAGATCACGCTCTTCTGGTGGTGGCCCCAGTCACTGACTGCAAAACACTGTGGTACAGAGGCCCAGTCATTTCCATCCAAAGCAGGACTTCTCTGAGGGCTATTCCCTCCTCCGTATTGAGCTGTCAGAATTCATCATTTCTGCATTAGGGCCTGATGGCTCCCCATTCCCAGTCCTGCTTCTACCTATTTCCTTTCACTAGTATAACTCGCCAACAAATCTGTTGTACTCCTAACTCTCCTAACTCAGCGTCTCCTTCTCAGAGGACCTGATGCACATAGTTTTTTGGGTTTTTTTACAAAGGAACCAAAATGTCAGAGAAGGAAAATCAAAATTTGGTGTCCTGAGTTTAGGTTGGTTCCACAGCCAAAACCTAGAAAAAGTTTCTACTGAGATATCAAAAATAATTACATTTGGAATTTTTACTTAAAACTTTTAAAACTTTTTGTATTCAGAGAAATTTCCACTTCTGGACTATGATGTAGTAACTAGTAGCAGACTAGCCCTTATGCACTAAACAACTAAAACCTTGAACCAAATATACTAAAAGAAAAAACTTTTCAATATTGTACAATAGGCAGAACAGGGATATTTAATAGAGGGGAAACAGATTTATTATGCCCATAATCACCCTGGTTTCTGCTTGGGAGCACTTCTGGACCATGGAGCATTAAGTGTGTACTGGTTTGAATAGAATCTCCCCAAAACGTATGTTCACCTAGAACCTCACGATGTCACCATTTTTGGAAATAGGTTCTTTGCAGATGTAGTTGGTTAAGATGAGATCATATTGGGTAAGAATGGGCACTGGAACCAACACATACATACAGTATGATTCAATTTGTATGAAGTTTTAGAACTGACAAAAATACAACAACAGTTTTCTTTGGATGATAAGGTTGTAGGGAGTACAGAGAGAAGGGGTGGAGATTTCTGGGAAGATAAATTAGGGGTACTTCTGGGGTGATACAGTTTTTTTAATATCTTGAGAGGCGTACGGGCTACACTTTTGTGTGTGTATTTGTTTAACTTCACCAAACTTTACTCCACTGTAACTTTCACTCTGTGTACATTGTATCTCACTTTTTTTTTTTTTTTTTTTGCGGTATGCGGGCCTCTCACTGTCGTGGCCTCTCCCATTGCGGAGCACAGGCTCCGGACGCTCAGGCTCAGCGGCCATGGCTCACGGGCCCAGCCGCTCCGCGGCATGTGGGATCTTCCCAGACCAGGGCACGAACCCGTGTCCCCTGCATCGGCAGGCGGACTCTCAACCACTGCACCACCAGGGAAGCCCTGTATCTCACTTTTTAAAATTTATCGAAAAACTGTGTGTGTGTGTGTGTGTGTGTATATATATATATATATATATATATATATACACACACACGCATATATGTAGTGTATTATTCTGTGAATACCTGAAAAATGCCCTATGTAGTCATCATGTCTTTTTTTGTTTGTTTATATTTTATTTTATTTATTTACTTATTTATTTTTGGCTGTGTTGGGTCTTCGTTGCTGTGTGCGGGCTTTCTCTAGTTGCGCTGAGCGGGGGCCACTCTTTGTTGCAGTGTGTGGTCCTCTCATTGTCATGGCTTCTCTTCTTGTGGAGCACAGGCTCCAGGCGTGTGGGCCTCAGTAGCTGTGGCACGCGGGCTCAGTAGTTGTGGCTTGCGGGCTCTAGAGCTCAGGCTCAGTAGCTGTGGAGCACAAGCCCAGTTGCTCCACGGCATGTGGGATCCTCCCTGGCCAGGGCTCGAACTCATGTCCCCTGCATCGGCAGGCAGACTCCCAACCACTGCGCCACCAGGGAAGCCCATGCCTTTTCTTAATCTATGAATTCTTCATGATGCCATAACCAAATTTATTTCAATGCAAATAGGTTTCTATATATATATTATTCCTTTTAAATTCTACTTTTATTAATGCTTTAACAATATTTGTTAAACATTAAAATAGAGAGTTTGATATAAACATTATACCAAATACACTGCCTTCTATAAGCACCTAACTGATCAGCAAGTATTAGTTGAGGACCTTTGTAAACAGTCCTCTGCTAGGCACTGTGAACAGAGGAAGAAGTAAACAGAAAACACACTTTAAAAGAAATCAATTACTTGATCCATATGAGACAGATAATATTGCTGGTGGAAAATACCTACCATACACTGAGAAAATAAATGACAGTACAGTTTTAAATAGTGCAATACAGTTTTAAAGACAGCTGAAATTGTGACAAGCAACTTTTCAGGAAAGTAGGACTTGAATAGGTTCTGAAAGATCGGTAGCACTTCCTTTTATCCAACCAAATCTGTCTCTTAACAGCCTGACATGCCTAACTTTTGTGTCTGCATGTATGCCAAAAAATAAATAAATAAATCAGTGACCAGGAACTATTTACAGTACAATTTCTTCAAAGCTAACAAATTTCTGTAAAATTTATGATATTTTCAGTAACTTAAAGGCCTTCATACAAACACACAAAGTTCTTTTCACATACAAAGTTCATTTAGATAGCCAAAAAATGGTGTTTTGAGGTTTGATGATTTGCTGAAACTTTCCTGCACTTACACTTGGAGATATCTTAAAAATCTCCAGAATAGGGAACCTTCAAGATGGAGGAGGAATAAGCCATGGAGATCACCTTCCTCCCCACAAATACATCAGAAATACATCTACATGGGGAACAGCTCCTACAGAACACCTGTTGAATGCTGGCAGAAGACCTCAGACTTCCCCAAAGGCAAGAAACTCCCCACGTACCTGGGTAGGGCAAAAGAAAAAGCAGAGACAAAAGAATAGGGACGGGATCTGCACCTCTGGGAGGGAGCTGTGAAGGAGGAAAGGTTTCCACACACTAGGAAGCCCCTTCACTGGGGAAGACGGGGAATGGCGGGGGTGGGGGGGGGACCTTCAGAGCCACGGAGGAGAGCGCAGCAGCAGGGGTGCAGAAGGCAAAGCGGAGAGATTCCTGCACAGAGGATCGGTGCCAACCAGCACTGATCCAGCCTGAGAGGCTTGCCTCCTCACCCAACGGGGGGCGGTTGGGTGCTGGGAGCTGAGGCTTGGGCTTCAGAGGTCGGATCCCAGGCAGAGGAGACTGGGGTTGGTTATGTGAACACAGCCTGAAGGGGACTGGTGCACCACAGCTAGCCAGGAGAGAGTCCAGAAAAAATCCTGGAACTGCCTAAGAGGCAAGAGACCATTGTTTTGGGGTGCACGAGGAGAGGGGATTAAGAGCACAGCCTAAATGAGCTCCAGAGACAGGCGCGAGCCGCGGCTAACAGCGCGGACCCCAGAGACAGGCATGAGACGCTAAGGCTGCTGCTGCCGCCCCCAAGAAGCCTGTGTGCAAGCACAGGTCACTATCCACACCTCCCCTCCCGGGAGCCTGTGCAGCCCACCACTGCCAGGGTCCCATGATCCAGGGACAACTTCCTGGGAGAACACACGGTGCACCTCAGGCTGTTACAACGTCACCCTGGTCTCTGCTGCCGCAGGCTCGCCCCTCATTCTGTACCCCTCCGTCCTCCCCAGCCCAAGTGAGCCAGAACCCCCTAAACAGCCACTCCTTTAATCCCCTCCTGTCTGGGTAGGGGACAGATGCCCTCAGAACTTACATGCAGAGGCAGGGCCAAATCCAAAGCTGAACCCCAGGAGCTGTGCGAACAAAGAAGAGAAAGGGAAATCTCTCCCAGCAGTGGATTAAATCTCCACAATCAACTAGATGTATCCTGCATCTGTGGAATATCTGAATAGACAACGAATCATCCCAAAATTGAGGCTGTGGACTTTGGGAGCACCTGTAGACTTGGGGTTTGCTTTCTGCATCTAATTTGTTTCTGGTTTTATGTTTATCTTAGTTTAGTATTTAGAGTTTATTATCATTGGTAGATTTGTTTATTGATTTGCTTGCTCTCTTTTTTTTTAATTTTAATATATTTAAATATATTTTCCTTTTTCTCTTTTTTGAGTGTGTATGTATATGCTTCTTTGTGTGATTTTGTCTGCATATCTTTGCTTTTACCATTTGTCCTAGGGTTCTTTTTTTTGTTTTTTAAGCATAGTTTTTAGAGCTTGTTATCATTGGTGAATTTGTTTTCTGGTTTAGTTGCTGTTTCTTTCTTTATTACTTTTTCTATTCTTAATAATATTAAGTTTTTTTTTTTTTAATGACTTTATTTTATTTTTTTCTTTCTTTCTTTTCCCACTTTTCTTCTGAGCCGTGTGGCTGACAGGGTCTTGGTGCTCTGGCTGGGTGTCAGGTCTGAGCTTCTGAGATGGGAGAGCCAAGTTCATGACATTGGTCCACCAGAGACCTCCCGGCCCCATGTAATATCATAAGGCAGAAGCTCTCCCAGAGATCTCATCTCAGTGCTAAGACCCAGCTCTACTCAACTACCAGCAAGCTACAGTGCTGAACACCGCATGCCAAACAACTAGCAAGACAGGAACACAACCCCACCCATTAGCAGAGAGGCTGCCTAAAATCATAATAAGTTCACAAAAACCCCAAAACACACCACCGGACGTGGTCCTGCCCACCAGAAAGACAAGATCCAGCCTCATCCACCAGAATACAGGAACCAGTCCCCTCACCAGGAAGTCTACACACCCAGTGAACCAACCTTACCCCCAGGGGGCAGACACCAAAAACGGGAACTACGAACCTGCAGCCTACGAAAAGGAGACGCAAAACACAGTAAGTTAAGCAAAATGAGAAGACAGAGAAATACACAGCAGATGAAGGAGCAAGGTAAAAACCCACAAGACCAAATAAATGAAAAGGAAATAGTCTACCTGAAAAAGAATTCAGAGTAATGATAGTAAAGATGATCCAAAGTCTTGGAAATAGAACGGAGAAAATACAAGAAACATTTAACGAGGACCTGGAAGGACTAAAGAGCAAACAAACGATGGACAACACAATAAATGAAATTAAAAATTCTCTAGAAGGAATCAGTAGCAGAATAATTGATGCAGAAAACAGGTAAGTGACCTGGAAGATAAAATAGTGGAAACAACTACCGCAGAGCAGAATAAAGAAAAAACAATGGAAAGAATTGACGACAGTCTCAGACACCTCTGAGACAACATTAAAAACACCAAAATTTGAATTACAGGGGTCCCAGAAGAAGAAGAGAAAAAAGGGACTGAGAAAATATTTGAAGAGATTGTAGTTAAAAACTTCCCTAATATGGGAAAGGAAATAGTCAATCAAGTCCAGGAAGTGCAGAGAGTCCCATATAGGATACACCCTAGGAGAAACACACTAAGACACATATTAATCAAACTATCAAAAATTAAATGCAAAGAAAAAATGTTAAAAGCAACAAGGGAAAAGCAACAAATAACATACAAGGGAATCCTCATAAGGTTAACAGCTGCTCTTTCATCAGAAACTCTGCAAGCCAGAAGGGAGTGGCAGGACATATGTAAAGTGATGAAAGGGAAAAACCTACAACCAAGAATACTCTACCCAGCAATGATCTCATTCACATTTGATGGAGAAATTAAAAACTTTGCAGACAAGCAAAAGCTAAGTGAATTTGGCACCACCAAAGCAGGTTTACAACAAATGCTAAAGGAACTTCTCTAGGCAGGAAACAAAAGAGGAGGGAAGACCTACAAAAACAAACAAACAGTTAAGAAAACTGGTAATGGGAACATACATATCAATAATTACCTTAAATGTAAATGGATTAAATTCTCCAACCAAAAGACAATGACTGGCTGAATGGATACAAAAAGAAGACCTGTATGTATGACGTCTACAAGAGACCTACTTTGGACTTAGGGACACATACAGACTGAAAGTGTGGGGATGAAAAAAGATATTCCATGCAAATGGAAATCAAAAGAAAGCTGGAGTAGCAATTCTCATATCAGACAAAATAGACTTTAAACACTCCGAAACCTATTTTACAAGGCCACCATCAACCTGATACCAAAACCAGACAAAGATGTCACAAAAAAAGAAAACTACAGGCCAGTATCACTAAAGAACATAGATGAAAAGATCCTCAACAAAATACTGGCAAACAGAATCTAACAGCACATTAAAAGGATCATACACCATGATCAAGTGGGGTTTATCCCAGGAATGCAAAAATTCTTCGATACAGGCAAATTAATCAATGTGATACACCATGTTAACGAATTGAAGGAGAAGAATCATATGACAATCTCAATAGATGCAGAAAACGCTTTTGACAAAATTCAACACCCATTTATGATAAAAACTCTCCAGAAAGTAGGCAAAGAGGGAGCGTACCTCAACATATTAAAGGCCCTATATGACAGACCCATAGACAACATTATTCTCAATAGTGAAAAACTGAAACAATTTCCTCTATGATCAGGAACAAGACAAGGTTACCCACTATCACCACTGTTATTCAACATAATTTTGGAAGTTTTAGCCACAGCAGTGAGAGATGAAAAAGAAATAAAAGGAATCCAAACCAGAAAAGAAGAAATAAAACTCTCACTGTTTGCAGATGACATGATACTATACATAGAGAACCCTAAAGATGCTACCAGAAAACTACTAGAGCTAATCAATGAATTTGGTAGAGTAGCAGGATACAAAATTAATGCACAGAAATCTGTTGCATTCCTATACACTACTGATGAAAAAGCCGAAAGAGAAATTAAGGAAACATTCCCATTTACCATTGCAACAAACAGATTAAAATACCTAGGAATAAAGCTACCTAAGGAGACAAAGACCTGTATGCAGAAAACTTTAAGACACTGATGAAAAAATATAAAGAAGATACAAGAAGATGGAGAGATATACTACGTTCTTGGATTGGAAGAATCAACATTGTGAAAATGACTCTTCTACCCAAAGCAATCTACAGATTCAATGCAATACCTATCAGACTACCAATGGCATTTTTCACAGAACTAGAACAAAAAATTCCACAATTTATATGGAAACACAAAAGACCCTGAATAGCCAAAACGATCTTGAGAAAGATAAACAGAGCTGGAGGAATCAGGCTCCCAGACTTCAGAGTATACTACAAAGCTACAGTAACTAAGATAGTCTGGTACTGGCACAAAAACAGAAATATAGACCAATGGAACAAGATAGTAAGCCCAGAGATAAACCCATGCACATATGGTCATCTAAGCTATGACAAAGGAGGCAAGAACATACAATGTAGAAAAGACAGCCTCTTCAGTAAGTGATGCTGGGAAAACTGGGCAACTAAATGTAAAAGAATGAAATTAGAACACTGCCTAACACCATACACAAAAATAAACTCAAAATGGATTAAAAACCTAAATGTAAGGCCAGACACTATAAAACTCTTAGAGGAAAACATAGGCAGAATACTCTATGACATAAATCACAGCAAGATCCTTTTGGACCCACCTCCTAGAGAAATGGAAATAAAAACAAAAATAAACAAATGGGAGCTAATGAAACTTAAAAGCTTTTGCACAGCAAAGGAAACCATAAAAAAGACAA
Organism: Phocoena sinus; assembly: GCF_008692025.1. Classification (NCBI taxonomy): domain Eukaryota; kingdom Metazoa; phylum Chordata; class Mammalia; order Artiodactyla; family Phocoenidae; genus Phocoena; species Phocoena sinus. Next base: position 68,470,354 of record NC_045771.1, on the reverse strand, counting down.
CCTTCAGAATAGGAGACAATATTTGCAAATGAAGCAACCAACAAAGGATTAATCTCCAAAATATACAAGCAGCTCATGCAGCTCCATATCAAAAAAAAACAGACAACCCAATCCAAAAATGGGCAGAAGACCTAAATAGACATTTCTTCAAAGAAGATATACAGATTGCCAACAAACACATGAAAAGATTCTCAACATCACTAAACTTTAGAGAAATACAAATCAAAAGTACAATGAGGTATCACCTCACTCTGGTCAGAACGGCCACCATCAAAAAAATCTACAAATGATAAATGCTGGAGAGTGTGGAAAAAAGGGAGCCCTCTTGCACTGTTGGTAGGAATGTAAATTGATACAGCCACTATGGAGAACAGTATGGAGGTTCCTTAAAAATCTAAAAATAGGGCTTCCCTGGTGGCGCAGCGGTTGAGAGTCCGCCTGCTGATGCAGGGGACACGGGTTCGTGCCCCGGTCCGGGAAGATCCCACATGCCGCGGAGTGGCTGGGCCTGTGAGCCATGGCCGCTGAGCCTGCGCGTCTGGAGCCTGTGCTCCGCAACGGGAGAGGCCACAACAGTGAGAGGCCCGCGCACCACAAAAAAAAAAAAAAAAAAAAAAAATCTAAAAATAGAACTACCATACGACCCATCAATCCCACTACTGGGCATATACCCTGAGAAAACCATAATTCAAAAAGAGTCATGTACCACAGTGTTCATTGCAGCTCTATTTACAATAGCCAGGACAAGGAAGCAACCTAAGTGTCCATCAACAGATGAATGGATACAGAAGACGTGGCACATATATACAATGGAATATTACTCAGCCATAAAAAGAAACAAAATTGAGTTATCTGTGGTGAGGTGGATGGACCTAGAGACTGTCATACAGAGTGAAGTAAGTCAGAAAGAGGAAAACAAATACCGTATGCTAACACATATATATGGAATCTAAAAAAAAAAAAAAAAAAAAAAAAGATTCTAAAGAGCCTGGGGCAGGACATGAATAAAGACGCAGACATAGAGAATGGACTTGAGGACATGGGGTGGGGGGGCAAGGGTAAGCAGGGGCGAACTGTGAGAGTGGCATGGACATATATACACTACCAAATGTAAAGTATATAGTCAGTGGGAAGCACCCACATAGGACAGGGAGATCAGATCAGTGCTTTGTGATGACCTAGTTGGGTGGGATAGGGAGCAGGGAGGGAGACACAAGAGGAAGGAAATACGGGGATATTTGTATATGTATAGCTGATTCACTTTATTATACAGCAGAAAGTAACACACCATTGTAAAGCAATTATGCTCCAATAAAGATATTAAAGAAAAAGTCTCCAAAATATTACCCAGGAGAATAGGAATATGAGTACAGATTTTCCAAGAACACATATATTGGGAGTGAAGTTAAGTTAGAGCTAAAAGTAATGCCATTTCCTTGCAGTTAGTTGACCTGATTTACCATCCATTGGATAGAAGGCACACGCTGTTTCCTTCCTGCTGGCTGTCCCTCTGCTTCTGTGCTTCTCACAATCGGATTACCTCGTGATTTCCTCAGATATATCCTTTGCTCTCTACTCCATCCTGTGGACTGTTGTTTAATTGGTTTGTCTTTCCAATCAATTTTAGATGACATCTAGTGCTGTATTTCTAAAACTGCTTGCAGTAACACTTGACCTCAGTTCTATCCTTTGAACAATGAGTGGTCAGTAAAGACTGATGTAGTTAAAAAAAAAAAAAGAAACTTTTAAAGTAATTTAAAAACAATCAGTGATTTTTTTTAAAAGGCAGTGAGAATAATTTTACTGAGTCATTAACTATAGATAGATTGAGAATGAGTTTTTTAAACTTCCTCATTTTTCAAACGTCCTATAATATTCTTATAATTTTGCACTTATTTTTTATCAGTTTTTCCTTAGCAAGTTGAATTGTCTCTAATGTGCTAATATACAGTTTAGAATTTAATACTTAAATTTAACATTCCAATACAAAGGAAGAAAAATGATAGAGCATCTTCTTTATGGGATATTTCTTTATTTTTATACAATTTTTAAAGGTTATTTTCCATTTACAGTTATTATAAAATATTGGCTATCTTCCCTGTGTTGTACAACACATCCTTGAGCCTGTCTTACACCAAGTAGTTTGTACCTCCCAGTCCCCAATTCTTCTGTTGCCCCACCACCACCACTGGTAACCACTAGTTTGTTCTCTGTATCTGTAACTCTGCTTCATTTTTGCTATATTCACTAGTTTGCTGTATTTTTTTTAGATTCCACATGTAAGTGATATCACAGAGTATTTTTCTTTCTCTGTCTGACTTATTCCACTTATTGTAATGCCCTCCAAGTCCATCTATGTTGCTGCACATAGCAATGTTTCATCTTTTTATGGCTGAGTAGTATTCCATTGTATGTATGTGTATACACACACACACCATCTTCTTTATCCATTCATCTGTTGTTGGACACTTAAGTTGTTTCCGTATCTTGGCAATTGTAAATAATTCTGCTATGAACATTGGGGGGCATATATCTTTTCAAATTAGTGTTTTTGTTTTTTTCAGATATATACCCAGGAGTGGAATTGATGGGTCATATGGTAGTTCTGTTTTTAGTTTTTTGAAAAACCTCCATACATTTTCCACAGTGGCTGCACCAATTTACATTTCCATCAACAGTGCACAAGGGTTCCCTTTTCTCCACATCCTTGCCAACATTTGTTATTTGTGTGTTTTGTTGTTGTTGTTGATAGGCATTCTGACAGGTGTGAGGTAATACCTCATTATGGTTTTGATTTACATGTCTCTGATGACTGACTATGTTGAGCATCTTTTCATGTGTCTGCATATGAAATTTTTTCTTTGGAAAATGTCTGCTCAGTTCTTCTGCCCATTTTTAAATCAGGTTGTTTGTTTGTTTGTTTTGATGTTGAGTTGTATGAGTTGTTTGTATATGTTGGATATTAATCCCTTGTTAGTCATATCATTTGAAAATATTTTCTCCCATTTGGTAGGTTGTCTTTTCATTTTGTTGGTGGTTTCCTTTGTTGTGCAAAACCTTTTTAAGTTTAAGTAAGTCCCATTTGTTTATTTTTGCTTTATTTTCTTTACCTTAGGCGGTGGATCCAAAAAATATTGCTGCAATTAATGTCAAAGAGTGTTCTGCTTATGTTTTCCTCAAGGTGTTTTATAGTATCTAGTCTTTCATTTGGGACTTTAACCTATTTTGAGTTTATTTTTGTATATGGTGTCAGAGAATGTTCTAATTTCATTATTTTACATGTAGCTGTCCAGTTTCCTCAGCACCACATATTGAAGTGATTGTCTTTTCTCCATGGAATATTCTTGCTTCCTTTGTCGTAGGTTAATTGATCACAGTGCATGGTTTTATTTCTGGGCTGTATTCTGTTCTGTTGATCTATGTGTCTGTTTTTGTGCCAGCACCATACTGTTTTGATTACTGTAGCTTTGTAGTATAACCTGAAGTCAGTGAATATGATTCCCCCAGCTCTATTCTTCTTTCTCAAGATTGTTTTGGCTATTTGGGGTCTTTTGTGTTTCCATAAAAAGTTTAAGATTTTTTTGTTGTAGTTCTGTGGAAAATGCCATTGGTATTTTGGTAGGGATTGCATTGAATCTGTAGATTGCCTTGGGTAGTGTGGTCATTTTAACAATATTGATTCTTCCAATCCAAGAACATGGTATTTCTTTCCATGTGTATGTGTCATCTTCAATTTCTTTCATCAGTTTCATATAGTTTTCAGAGTACAGGTCTTTTTCTTCCCTATGTAGGTTTATTCCTATGTTTTTTATTCTTTTTGATACAGTGGTAAATGGGATTATTTCCTTAATTTCTCTTTCTGATAGTTCTTTTTTAGTGTATAGTTTAGAATTTAATAGTTAAAATTAACATTCAATCATACATAGGAAGAAAAATGATAGAGCAATCTTTTGAGTGCTAGCTGGATAAATGGCAGTTTTATCATTTATTGGTTACATTGTTTTAAAGAAAGAGAAACCTCAGTGACTTAGAAGGTAGAATTTCAGAAATGATGAGAAAGTTTTGAAGACATCAGAAATGTATGAGATGAAGATTGAAAAAAGTTGATATAAAGGAAAGAAGGATGGGAGTAAAAACTTACATGATTTAGTCTTGATTCTCTTAAAAATTGGGAAGGAAGAAGGTTTATCGTCATTTTTGCATATATTTATCAATTTTACCTATCAGTTCTAGACTACTCCAATGTAATCTCATTTTATATCTTCAAACTATCCTTGTGTCAGACTCAATCCTCCTTTTAATTTTCTTTTGTTCTCTATTCTTCCTAATAGTGCTCTCACATTTTGTCTTTTAACCACATATTTTACATTCTCATCTCCATTTATTCTAGTCATTATGGATTTTCCTCTAAGGCTTAATTTAGTTTCCCTCATCAGCACACGCAAAAGCAGTCCACTACATTACAAAGAATTACTGAAATATGTGGATATGTAAATCTTTCTTAACTTTCAACTGTGGATATTCTGTTTTTCTCTTAGCTTGTATTGTTGAACGTCATATAATACTCTGTAAGATCTAAATTCTTTTGTCATTATGCATTTGTTTACTGATATGATTCCTTGGCTATATTATTCATAAGTGCAAATAATCAAGGGATAGACTCTTTCCCTGTTATGTAGACAGTAACTCTCTGGTACTCACTAAGATTTTTAATTATGAGGATGGTACATACGTACTCTAATTTAACTCTCTCAGTGATACTTACATTCCAACATCATTTAGGACCGTGTAATGACTGAAATGGGAATGGACAGTAAACAGGACATTTCCAAACTCACTCCTGAATAATTCATTTCAAAAATTCATTGCTTTGGTAATATGCCATTTATTTAAAAGGTGCGATAGAAACTAAAAAAAGTGGAATACATTTTTTTAAACAGGGTTTAGAGAGACCTTTGAAAGTATCTTGAAATTCCATCTCTTCTTTGTTTTCCTAGAGCTGTTTGGCAGTGGGAGATTTAATATAGATTTCAAAACTGTTTATAAAAATTCTGAGGCCTACTCATGAAAAAATGCATAAAGATAAAAGTAATTATCTCCTAGTGAGCATTGAAAATGAAAGTGAGGAACTATTTTGTAATTTAACAGTTGAACTTTCAGGAAATTGAGATTATTCACATATCATTTATGATTAATTTCTTATTTTAAGTAGATGGTTGTATGACTACTTCATTTAAAACTTTAAAACACACAAAAACCTTGAGTTTAGCTGTCCAAAGAGACTTATCAATTTCCTGAGCATGTAGTTTTTAGAATTATCACATTTAAATTTTTGCAAGCTTTTACGTATTTTAATGCACAGTATGGACATTGACTTAGTTATTATGTCAGTATTTAATTCTTCCAAATATGTTGATACTGAAAGCAAATTTAAGAATTATATGAGTATGATATTTTTCCTCTTCCATGTTTTTCTGTTTCATTTCACCAAATCAGCCACTTTTGCTAACAGTTACCAAGTTATCTCTCTCCTCCATGTTCTCCCCCTCAGTCCCTCTTTTCCTTCTCCCTTCCTTTTTACTATTTTTCCCCAGCCTCTACTGGCACTTAGATTCCCTGCTCATTTAAAAATGATACAGAATTTTTAGATCGGCAGTCACATTCTGCTGGTTAATTATCACAGCGTTTCCATTTGTTTGTTTGTCTTCACGTCTTCTATTATCAGTGAAAGATGAAAGTTCTCCTGGAAGTTAAACCCTTGAACTCTTAACATGGGACCTCAAGCACATTGAGAGTTAGGGGGGAAAAAAAAAAAAAAAAGCCTCTTGCAATCCTAGGTATTTAATACAGTAGTTCCACATCAAAAATACCCACAGGGCCAGTTGTTAACCTTTGCCATCACGTCACTGAGTGGGCTCACGTTACCCTCCAACTGTAGCTGTATATCTTCCAAATGTTGCCTCACGTGTGCCCTAAATCCATTGATCCATTGTTGAGATCCATCATTCATCTACTCTCTCTACCCCACAAACTGTTCAAAATGGGGCAGGGGAGGAATAGGGACAAAGTGGGTTTCTCCTCAATGCCAGCAGAAATTGATCTTCAGTTAAACTAGATATAGGTCCTAGTTTAGTCTGTTTCTCATTGTACTACAAACTCCTGTAAGAGAGCAAACTAGGAAACCTGATATATCACAATGAATAGCAGAGCTCTGTGCCCCTGTTATTCTTTTTTTTTTTTTTCCTGTTATTCTTTTAAAATGGTTTTGGATATTACTGACAAAAAATTAAATGAACACGTACATATAAAGAAGTCTTTAGAAAAGTAAATCCAAGTTTTCCATCTGGAGATGAAAGTTTTTGTTGTTATACACACTTCCAAAGAATAATTCAAACATATAGTTAATTTTTAGGAAATGCTTTCACCCATATATAAGTTATATCAATCAATAGATTGTTTTCATCCAACAAAGGAGAAAGAGCAGAATGATTTACATAAAAGATGAGAGAAGAAAACAAATACAGATGATTTAGTAAAAGTAATTTTTTTTTTTTAGATTGGCTAGTAGCAGCTAGCAGGAAAGAGGACGTTCAGAGTGTTCCGCCCTTGGACGGCTTGATGGGTCTTGAAAGAAAACCATTTTAATTGTTCAGAGGTTCTCCTGACAATCTTTGGGACGTATCTAACAGGCTGTCTCTGTAAAATATCTGAGTCCTTTCTTAACACCTCCTTCTCAGGACTACAAGTGCTTCTCTTATCAGAATTTCCCAAACTGGAGCTGAGAATCACATGACACGGCTATACTTGTTAATGAACACTGTACCATCTTTAGAAATGACATAACTGTCGTTTACTTATTCTTGGACTGTATTTTATAAAATCAGGATGAGAGTTCCATGTCCATCAGTATACAGATATGGTGTCACTCTGAAGGAATAGGTATTCCAGACTCCTGATTTCAAAACCAAACTTCTAAATGAAACACTCCCTGCTAACAATAATCTTCTCCTTTCTCAGTCTTTTCCGTGCAGTTTATTTTATTTTTTTTAATTGAGTAAAGAAAATTAAGAATTGTTAAATTTTTGAGCCTAATGGCATGTTTACTGAACAGCCAGGAGGTCAGTGTGGCTGGGCCTTACCTTAGCAGAAGAGCAGCAGACAAAGCATCAGATGAAGTCCCATAGCCTGTAGAGGCCCTGCTCTTGGAGGGTTTGTAGACCATTGCAAAAACTCTTGCTTTTACTTGGGTGGATTTGATGTGGTTTACATTTTAACAGGATCCCTCTAATGGGTATTGAGAATAGAATGCAGGCTTGAAAGGACAGAGTAGATGGAATCTATTAATGTGATTCACTGTAATAACCCAGGCAGGAGTTGATTATAGTACTAAAGCGTAGCTACAGAGGTGATGAGAAGAGTTTGGATGCTGGATAAAGGATCTGTTGATGGAAAGGATGTGGGGTGTGAGAGAAAGAGGGAAATTAAGATGGACTCTAGTCTTGTCATTTTATGTGCCTTGAACACGCTACTGAAGCAGCTTTAATAGGATTGTGTGTTTGAACCTGTTATAAAAATAGCCTAAATATTAGATCAGCTGCATTCATTCACGTTATTTCAGCCGTCTAGATATGGGATATCTAGTCATCTAGATGTGTTCTAAACAATGGAAAGGATGCTCAATCCCACTCACATTTAAATAAATGCAGTTAAAACAACAAAGAGATGTTTTTATCCTCTTACTTTGGCAAAAGCACATTTTGATAGTACACAGATAAGGGTGTGGGAAGGCAGGAATTTTCGTACACCGTACGAATGTGGGAGAGCAGCTTGGTAGGACCGTAGAGGGGTGATATGGCAATAGCCATAAAAATTAGAAATTCATATCTAACTTTTAACTAAAAAATTTAGAGTTCAAAATTTAGGCCACAGATAGATTTTCAGATATGTTTCATGCAAATATATTGGGGCTTTTTTTTTTTTTTCAATAACGAAACACTGAAAGTGACTTAACTTCCCATAAGTCATTGGTTGAATAAAGCATTCATCCATTTAATAAATTACTATGCAATAACTTTTAAAAGGTATACAATTTATCTCTAAGATGTATTCTTAAGTAAAAAGTAAAAGGTAGAGAAATGTTTATACTGTACTTTTTAGTGTAAAAAGGTCTATATATGTATTAATATACAATTACTATGTATGTATGCTTTTATACGCATTGAAAATTTTTTAAAGAATACACAGATGTTTAACAGGCATAGCCATTGTGAGGAGAATTTATTACCTCAGGAGAGATCCTTATGTTTGACCTTTTTTGCAGTGCTGGATTTTTTTTCAGGTGCATGTATTATACATTTAGTTAATTTAGTTAAAAATACAAACATTTGACCATCACATAGAGGTGGTATGACCTAATATAAAGCACAATAATCTATAAATGTCCTTTTGTTAGCTTTTGAATTGTTTTAATTTTAATTTATTCTGAAATATCGGCAATGTCTAAGGTATGTGGTCAAAATTACCTGAGTAATTATTTTTATTAAATATATCAAGTTCTATTTTGTGCTCAAAGTTAGCATTGAGTTCCTCTTGTGTAGCTAATAGAGACTGGAGCATTGGAACACCAACCACTTCTTATTTATTAAACTTGTTTGCTTTTCAAACTTGATTTGATCTCCTTCAAGCATTGCATTGCATTGGCCACCACCTACTGGTAGTTACTGTGTTCTATCTTGACTTCAAGATGACCACTCTCTCTTGATTTTTTTTTCCCCCTCCCAACTCCTTTTCTTAAGTTCTTTAACTGGCAGCTGCTTCTCCTATGTGTCCCCCTTAAGGATCAGTTCTCCGCAGGGTTCTGTCAGTCCAAGTTAGGTATTCTTAACTTGAAGTTCACAGACCTAAAAGCCATTCTTATAATTCACGGAGACCTATGGATTTGGATAAGAAAAAGCATTGCAAGGCTTCCCTGGTGGTGCAGTGTTTAAGAATCCACTTGCCAGTGCAGGGGACACGGGTTCGAGCTCTAGTCCAGGAAGATCCCACATGCTGCAGGGCAACTAAGCCCGTGCACCACAACTACTGAGCCTGCGCTCTAGAGCCCACAAGCCACAACTACTGAAGCCCATGAGCCTAGAGCCCATGCTGCGCAACAAGAGAAGCCACCGCAATGAGAAGCCCAGGCACAGTAACGAAGACCCAATGCAGCCAAAAATAATAAATAAATAAATTTATAAAAAAAGAAAAAGCATTACAACTGTATTCATTAACCTTTAGTTTAAAATTTGAAGGTAGGCAAAAACCACAGTAGTGGTAACAGTACCTGTATCTTTGTGACTAATAGAAATTGAATATTTTTATATCACATGACAGTTATTGTAGATACCCAATATATCATTTATACCCACCACTAGTCTGAAATTACAGTAGCTATTAGGTTTTCCACAGGAGTTTGTTATTGATTTATTAGTAAAGAGGCAGATCTGTGATCATAACTCAAATGTGTTTTGTAAATATTTTGATAATTGTATTTTAATAAGTGGTTTTCTTTGTGACCCTATTTATTTAATTCTACACATTTCAATGATTTACTTAAGGCTTTCATAGAGTTTACCAATCTGTCAAAGGAGTGAATAACACTGTGAAAAGGTAAAGAAAGTTAAGTCTTTCTATGGGTGAGCACATCACTTCCAAGACTTCAGTAGTCATCAAGATTCTAGTGATCCTTGAATCTGTATCTTTAATAAAGACTTCTTTCCTGAATTAGACCATCTAGAAGTCTCACGGGAATGTTAAATTCAACTTGTCCCAGTCTGAACTCACTGTCTGTCTACCACTCCTCCCCCTCCTTACCTCAGCCTTCAGATCTGAATAGTCCTGTATCCCCTTGATTTAGTTATATTGCCCACATTCATCTAGTTTCACAAACCAGATCATGTAGTCATTCTTTATTTGAATGGCTTAACAAAAATTAAAAAAAATATGATTCCATCTGGCAGTTTTTGTGCCAGGAGCTATTTGGGATTTGCATCTCAATTTCATTGTATCTTCACACAATTCTACACAAAAAGAAGGTTATTGGCCCCTTGGTAGGCTGAGAAACACTAGCTTAGAGAAACTAGGTATTATTCAATGAGAAAATCAAGATTCAAGTCCAGGTTTGTCTGATTCAAAACCCATGTTGTCTCGATCACATAGGAAGTCAGTAGAGTACATTACGGCTCTTTTCATCCTAGTAGGAATGCAAGAAAGCAAGAGCCATGCTTCTCCCATTCATTCTTCAAACATTTATTGAGCCCCTGCCGTGCTTTAGAGGGTCTCATCTCTCTGTTAGGAGAAAAGATAAAGTTGAATGAGGCATGATACCGACTCTTAAGTACCTTATAGTTTAATCTTTTTGCAACTTAAACCTCTTCAAGCAGAGTGAATTACAAAAATTGGAAAAACATTGTTTTAGCAATTGGATAGGATAATGATAATAATACAATTTTTTTAATGCCAACTGAAATAATGAAAAAAAAGTATAGCTTCAAAGCAGCAGTTACAGGATTTCTTCTGCTGTCTTAAATTTGTTACTCAATCATGTTCTTATTTGTGAACGTATTTCAAAGTTTCCAGCACTGTCTCACGTAATAAATTTGCATACAAATTTATAGACTACCATGACAGAGACCATATATTATTGTCAGTGATTAAAATCTGAGTTTCTACATTATTCTTACTGTGATTAAAACAAACAAAACCAGCACACATTAGTAGGTCCTTGAGAATTCCCACTATAACAGTTATGCCTATATTTAAATATTTGAATAATGTTTTCAAAATGAATTTATTATTTTCTAAAAATAATGCATGTTTGCTATTTTTAAAAATGCATCAAATCCAAATGAAAAAAGTAAAAGATTATCTGGTATTTATATGCAAGTAAATACTGTTAAAAATTAGATTAACACAATTCCATGCATTTCTCTCATATGTGCCAAGAGAAGAACACATGGATAGATAGCTAGAAATACGTAGATGGAAAATTTTTAATAAAAATTGGGTTATACATGCCATTTTAATGCAAAGTATAAATAGTTAAGTAAAAAAAATTATTTTTCCTCTCAAAGAAGTTTAATTTCTTAGTGTTTTTCAAACAAAAGGAGAAAACCTAGTTCAGTCTAAGAATGTGTTTAGTTTCCCAGTTGAGTGAAGAAAATCTGTTATAATTGCTTCTTTGACGGCATCAAATATTGTTTACAAGCCATCCAGTAACACTAATTAAAGAAGAAATCATTAGCTCAGTAATTGGGAGGAAGGAAAATCTTGTCCTTGGAAAAAACCCTAAGAGCTGATCCATTTCAATAGCTATCCTCATGCTCTCCACAGAATCACTTTTGCCATGAGCCTGACCTTGTTGGTGGCTCATTCTGATTCTGTCTACTACTGTGTTTACCCTTGGACAACAGGGGCATCATCATCATTCCTGCATCTATTTTCTCTTTGTGAAGCCAGACGCTACCATTTGACAAGCATTTATCACCTCCCTTAACTTCCTCCTCCATTTACAGCCATAATTACCTTTTGGTTAAGAGTGTCTATCTTTCCAGAGACTGATAATTCACGCATGAAGGAATTAATGCATCTTTGTACCCATGTAAGTTGCTTTCACAAACTGTATGTCTACACTGTACCAAAAAGAAGTCGTTGCTGAGCATACTTAGTTTTACAAATATTTAAGGTGCTTTGTAAAGAAGCCCTTTGTCTCATCAGAGTGTACTAGTCTCACAAAAGTCTTCAGAAGGAAATAAGGTATATTGCTCCCTTTTAAAAGGTGGAGAAATTTAAGGGGTAGTAATTTCATAATTTACTGGAATTCATAGACTATATTATAACACAAGCAGAATCAGGAACCAAATGTCCTTGTTTCTAAAGGAGGACGTTCTCCAGTACATCCAAGACTAATCCTTGGATTGCTATTACTAGTGAGGGTGCAAGTAGTAAGAAATTCTTAGGAAAATACAGGGAGAATACTGCTTATTGCATTTCAGTATATATGAACTATTCATGCTATCACAAATTTATTAAGACTCCAACAGATTAGTGTTAATTTGATTCAGGAAAGGCATTTTACTTGATTTCTTTTGTTTTTGTTTTTGTTTTGCGGTACGCGGGCCTCTCGCTGTTGTGGCCTCTCCCACTGCGGAGCACAGGTTCCGGACGCGCAGGCTCAGCGGCCATGGCTCACGGGCCCAGCCGCTGCGCGGCATGTGGGATGTTCCCGGACCGGGGCACCAGCCCGTGTCCCCTGCATCGGCAGGCGGACTCTCAACCACTGCACCATCAGGGAAGCCCTACTTGATTTCTTTTAATGCACTGCAGTCATTTCCTTTGAGAAAGCTCATTAACTGAACCAAAAATAGAAGAATCGGTTATTCCATGCCATCTAGAACATTTGTAACTAGCTGCAAAAATTTTTTTCACAGTTGATTCTTAATGGAACCAAATATTATTATGCCTGCTAGGAAAAGAATTTTGGGATAGGTAAAATTAAGTATACTAAGTTTGATTGATGACTTTTTAATATAAGGTTATATTTTTCTTCCTGAGATAAGACACTTAATTTCAGAACCTTATAATTTGGTCAAACACTGAACATTTTAAGTGTCCATAACCTGGCAAATCAGAGATCCTTAGTCCTAACGCAGAATGATGAATGATTTGTCTTTCCGGAATATAAAAGTAGGCTTAGAAAAATTGTTAATGTAGGGAAATCATTTTAATGGAACCCCGGTCTTTCTTTTCCTGGTTCCTTTTGCCCAGCTCTCTACACAGTCCAGGACTTGTATATTTGTAGTCTGGCTGTCCTTCAAAATCCATTCAGGCCCAGTCATTATCCTCAACTATGATGATGACTTATCTGAAAGTAGGGTCTATTGATTGAAGGACTTCATTTTCTTCTTGAGCTGTGTTCATTGTGATTGCTCTGTTGAACCTATATATGAGGTGAGAGCTGTTCCTCAGGGCTGCCAAATCTTTGACACCTCCATACCTGCTTGAAACAGACTGCCAGCTGAAATCTAGACTTGGGTTTCATGGCTTAATAGGCTCCAAAGGATTATCTTTGCACCATGGTTTTGTTTTAAGTTTATAATCCTTACAAGACTATAGACCATTCACTATAGCAGCTGTGGGACGAATCACCAAGTTTTTTATATTGAATCCTAGAATGTCAAAGTGTGTGACCGTGGCAATAATTTCCCCCCACCCCTTTTTTTTTTTTTTTAAATAATGGAATGAGGATGCTTCAGTAGATCTAGCCCTGAATTATCTGGGAAGTTTTTTTCACTATACAGAAGGTCGGATCTCACCTCCAGAGTTTCTGACTTAACTTGTCTGGGTTGGGCCTCAGCCACTGGTAAATGTTAAAGGATCCTTAGGTGACTGTCATTTCCAGCCAAGGTTAACGCCCACTGATATAGTCTCAGTGATGATAGGTATTCATCAGCTGAGTAGGAGACAAGACGTCAAGTAATGGTCTAAGCTAGGACCTACTTGCTTTCTCTTTCAAACAAGATCCCAGAAAAGTACATACAAGATATCAATCTCATAACCATACAAATATTAGAAAAATAACTGGCACGAGTTATTTGACTTGGAATTACTTCTCTTTTGTTATGTTTAAACTCCAAATACAATAGGTGTTCACTTTATTTATATAACTGGGATTTGGCTGGTTTTTCTGTAGATAAGTGATAGGTTGGGTTTAGTGGCTTTGGTCTCTTAGTATTCCACTATGCCAAGAATAGGAATAGGAATATAAATATAATGATTTCAACTGTCCTTGTCCTCATTTGCTTTAAGGATAGTGTTGCTACCAAGTATTGTGAGCGTGAGTACTTTGGGCACAAGAAACTTAGTTTGGTTTTATATGTATGTGTGTGTGTGTGTATATATATTACATAAGAACAAAAAGGATGACTTCCACATAGGTTATTTTTTTAAAAGGACCTATACTTATGTTGGAATTCTAGAGAATGAGCTCACAACTGAGCAAACAAATCTGAGGTTTTGAGATTTAAAGAATATTAGAAACTGGAAGAATGGAAAAAGACACCAAAGAAAGGCTAGGAAAGCAATTGCAAAGCCAGTGTGTGGTAAAATATCTCGGTTCCCATTTGGGATGTGCATGTGTGTGGGCTGGAAAGGGGGAGGAGGCCGTGGATAAAAAAAGCTTTCCCAGAAAAGGAAAATATTTTGTTAAAAAGGTAATATATTTTTTGAAAGGATTGGGTGAAATGTAATAATTTAGAGGGCAACGTATGAGTTGTATTAGCCCTATTTAATACAGTGAGGTTGTAAAATGTGTGATTTTGTTTGGTTAAATACAATGATCAAGTAACTATCATTCATGTGTCCTTAGAACAAAGTGTTGCAATCTTTTCAAACTGAGATTATTTTTAGAGAATCTACTAATGCTAAATCTCTCCTCCCTCCATCTCCGTTCCCTGATTGCATGATACTTCATGCCAAGGAGACACGAAGTTTCCTTTCGGTACTCGAAAGGAGTAATACCTACATAAAGATGCGTTTTTAAAAAAAAAAACGCTCATGATCATTTACGATATCTGTCCTATCTTGAAATATGATTTGGGGGAAATTTGACCAGTAGTTTTTATGCATGAACTAGAAAGCTTCATATATATTACATAAATATGTATATATATTTCTGCGTGATTCTTTCTTGGTACCCTGCCCCACCCACCAGGAACAAGAGTATGTTCACTGATGAAGGGTATGGTTTATACCAGATTTGGTACTGCTGTCAGCTAGCATCTGGGGGGAATGGTGTGAAAACTAGAGGAAAGCTGTGAAGTGGCTGCTATTATTCAGTAATGATGACATCACACAAGTCATGACTTGTAAATCAATAGGAGATGAAAGTCAAGTAAATCCTAGGAGATGTAAGTCAAGTAAATGCTAGGAGATGCCACTGCTGAGTATGCACTTGAGTGTCTCGGGGTGAAGAGCCTTGTAGGGGACTGTCTCTGTCCACCTCCATGTTATTTAAATCTCCAATGATGGCTAAGCAAGCTTTTCAAGAGGTTTTAGAATCAGACTGAAATTAAATAAATACATAATATGAAAAAGCGTAGTTTGTTATTGAAAACCTTAAGTGAATATAGATATGTATGTGAATGTATACATGTTTACACATCCATTTTCTGTTACTATAATTTAGGCATGATTGGTCCTAATTAGAAACTTGCCTTGGTTTAAATCATATTTCTTATAACACAAAGTACTTTACTGAAAAGAAGAAATTGTCCTTGATTCACCTTCTGTTTGTCATGGAAATAAATGCTAGCTCGGGGCTTCATGGATTAATCATAGGGATGATCCTCAGAAATCCTTTCCCTACAATGTAAAATCAGATACTGTGCAAAAGGGAAGAGAGATGATTAGCTGTTTTTCTCCTAGTGTAGACAGTCCCATAGTCTAATCAATGCCTAAAAGAGAAAATTATTTTTTTCTAGAGGACAGCTGTGGATGGGCATCTGGCTTAGAATTAGAAGACCAGGTGTTGTTTCTGTCACAGCTATGTGATATCTTAGGCCCATGATTTATCTTCTCTGACTCTCTAAACTCTCACTGATAAAGTGAAAGTGGTAATTCTACCTCATAGAGAAATTTTAAGCATTAAATTTATATCCTTTTTCAACTGTAATGAACTATGCAAATGATTGTTTTCTACTATGGTTATTAGAATTTATTAAGGGCGTATGAGGTATCAAATATGTAGCACTTCACATAATTTTGTGCATCAGGAATTTGGAAAGTCTCGGCTGGGAAGTGTGTCTCTGACCCTCTTGGTATCAGATGGAGCAGCTGGAACCAGAGGATCCGTTTCCAGTGTGGCTTCTTCACTCACAGGTGTGGTGTTTAGGTGCCCCTTGGCTTCCCTCTCTCTACCTGGCATTACATCTGTTAGGGCCTCCCCATGTGGCTCTGACATCTTTTTATGTAGTGGCTGGCTTCCAAGAGAGAGCAGCTGGGCTTCCCTGGTGGCACAGTGGTTGAGAGTCCGCCTGCTGATGCAGGGGACGTGGGTTCGTGCCCCGGTCCAGGAAGATCCCACGTGCTGCGGAGCTGCTGGGCCCGTGAGCCATGGCCGCTGAGCCTGCGCGTCCGGAGCCTGTGCTCCGCAACGGGAGAGGCCACAAAGTGAGAGGCCCGCATACTGCAAAAAAAAAAAAAAAAAAAAAAAGAGAGCAGCTGTCAACACCAGTTCAAGGCTGCACCCAGAACTGGCACAGCATCCTCTCCACTGTATGCTCCTGGTCAAAGCCATCTTCAGGACTGCACAGGTGCAGTGGGGAGAAGGAACAGATGCTGTCTCTTGATAGGGTGGTGGCCAGGCCAGCTGGGCTTTGAATCAGATCTGACCCGTTATCTTCTACTGCTTACATTTGTTTTTTCTGATATGCATTTAATAAATGAACACTTACAGCTTCTTACATAATACACAAAACGTGCGTGCACACAAAACAGTGTACGCAGAGGCAGCTGTTGCCTGCTATTTTATCTTCTGGCAACATCCAGTCCCTTCACATTTGCACGTGCCTTTGTTACCATGACAGTTGATAGTTGTATGATGTTGAAAGTGTGTGGAATATCAAGGTCGAATATCTGTACTTTATTTTGGCTAGGCTAGTCTAAGTCTAAGGAATAATAGAAGTTGGATGTTTAAGACAGCTTGGTGATGAAAATATTTTAAGATGTGGGTACTATGGAGGCAGCTACGTCCTCTGCATAAGACTAGTCATCCTTTTCATAAATTTGTGGAAATACATTTGTGGTGTATATGGTATATCAACCTGGGTGATAGGGCCACTTTATTCCTTAGGATAGATGACTATCCAGAACACCAAATTACTTCATTATGTCAGAAAGGAGAGGATTTATTTTTCTAAAACTGTCGTTTTAGTGCTCAAAGCCATAATAGCATGAGCTCTACAGTGAGCTTAGTAACCATGACAAAATCTTATTGTGGCCCTCCTTCAATAATCTCAAGTAGGCACTGAGGGACCATTTGCTGTGTGTGTGTGTGTTTGTGTGTGTTACTTCATCCTTTTCCATTCATTCTGGGGAAATTTCAATACCAGTCTTCCTCTGCTATTCTTTGCCTTGCCTTCTTGATGTCCGTTTTCTTTTGCTTTCTCTTCTCATCTTCTGCTACCTCCCTTCCTGATAGGATCTGAAGGAAGATTCACATCATTGGAAAGTGGCAAGACCTTGAACCCTGTGACAGGGGCCTCTTTTGCCCTGTGTCTACATTCCCGTTCTCTTCTGTGCTGTGAAATCTGATTTCACTACCTGTAAGTGCCTCACAGGAAACAGATGAATAAGAAGAATCATGCAGGCTGGATACAAGTAAAACAGCGTCTTCAGGATTACCTATTTTCTCCCTGTTTGGTTCAGACGTGAGTAAATGGAAATATTTTTCTACTAGAAAAAAAATTATCAGTGATAATTGACACTTAGACTAATTGTAGAAGAGACAATGGGGAGTGGTGGAGAGTGTGGCAGATAGAAGGGCAAAAGCCCTTCAGGAGAGGCACAGGCATTACTCAGCTCCAGGTCACTAGAATCTTGTGAGAATGCAGAGCTATTATTACCAGATCCCATTTTTTGTGAATTCTCCCAATTTTTAAATGTTGATGACTATTTTAAAACAAAATAAAATTCTATATAAATCAATAAAATATATCTTTAGACCGAATTTTGCCCATGGACCCCGGTCTATAAAGTTGACTTGACTCTTGACTCTTTTCTTCCTCTTGAGCTTTAGATTAATGTCCAGCCTCTCCTACGACATCTTCATGAAATATCTAAAATTCATCATGCTTAACATGTCCAAATCAGAGCTCTTACTATTTCCCCCTAAGTTTTCTTATCTCCGGAAATGGCACCATTATCAGTTTAGGAATCTACCTTCATCATCTTTCTATTCCTCCCCATAACCCAGTTTGTCAACAAGTTATACCATTTCTAATCTCCAAAATTTAGCTAGAACACGTCTACTTCTCCCCATCTTCACCACCACTCTTAATGTTTGCTCCATTTCACTTTCCTGGACCAACGCAACAGCCTTTAGGTTGGTCTCTCTGCTTCCATTCTTTTCCCTTTTCATCCATACTATATCAGCGCTGGAGAAATAGTAGACGACCGCAACAAAAACAAGAACATTTTTCTTCCACTGGAATCTTTCAGTGACTTCCCATTCCCATCGGAATAAAAGCCGTAATCTTTTCCACGGCCTGCTTTTTATAATACCACTCTCTCGCTCACTATTTCTGAGCCACATTAGTCTTCCCTGTGTCATCGAAGAGGACAAGCTCTTGTCCATCTCAGGATCATAGTGGTTGCTTTTCTCCTGGAGCTTTGAATAGTTGGCTTCCTCTCATATCATGTCTCAGCCCAAGTGTCTCCTCAAAGAGGAGTTTCCTGACCATCTTATCTAAAGTAGCCCCTTCTACTCAGTTTTCTCTATCACATCTTGATTTATTTTCTCCATTAATAAACTACTGTTAATTTGATTTTTATGAATTTTTTACTAGTTATAACTTCCCCCCCTTGAATGTAAACTCTGTTAAAGGAGAAATCTCATCTGTCTTGTTTGCTCAGAATTCCTGGAAATTCTGAAATCATAAACTATTCTATGTCTTCTTTCAAAAAGTTGAAATATAAATTGATATATAATGTTGTATTAGTTTTAGGTGTACCATATATTAAAAAGAATTCTTTTAATTTTTAAAAGTTTATTTCAAAGTATAGTTGATTTACAGTGTTGTGTTAGTTCGTATGTTTTTTTTTACAACACTTTATTCTCACATTTTAAAAATAATGTGAGTACATAGTAAACTAATTCATTTTTCCGTGATAGGGTCTAGTCTGGATCTAGCCATAGGATCTAGCCTGGCATGTGGTATTTGAGAATAAATATTTGAGGGAATAAATGGTTTGAGTACTTATACATATTTAGCATGAAGACATCACTACTTTACAAAAAGCCTCTAATTCTTAACATGCCCTGTGTTAACCTGGACGTGCTGACATTAATCACTGCAGTCAGCACCAACTTTCCTCACTGTCTGTGGACCAGCCACATAATTCCCTCACTTGGCATCATCACAGCTATTGTTTCTTCTGCTCAAAATGATCCTTCAACTCAGACTCCTTTCAGCTAGCCGACTTTTATTCTGTTCTTCCTTCAGATCTCAACTGAATGTTGCTTACGGTAAAGATTCCCTTGCCTGCCTCACATCCCATCACCTGAGGCTTGCATTGGTTTTCCCCAAATATATACTTTCATGTGCTTTTTATTTGTATCCCTTATCCCAATTATAATTAACCAACTTTCTTGTTATAATTTGTTTACCATCTGTAAGGACCAAGTCCGTCTTGTTTACTGGAACATTACAGACTTCCTAGAGCAGAGTCAAAACTGAATACATATTCATTCACAAACATTTGTCAATTTATAGCTGAAAATACAGAACTCACTTTTCTGCCATTTCTGTTCTCCCAGAGTACAGATTAATTACCATTAATAGAAATTAATTAACATGTCATCCTCAATTACTAATACAGGACCTTCATTTCCTAAAAAAGTCCTCCTCCATTACTTTTGGGAGATCTTGAGGGATTTGCATGTGGGCTCATGAACCATTCCTGTCAGCCCCCATAAAGTCTGCTGTTTCCTTTCCTCCTCTCTGACCCTCTCCTCTATTAATATTTGCCACTAGAGGACCCGTGTGAAGGGACTCTGCCACTGTCCCCCAAGCTCTCAGCAAGTTGAATTCCATTTGTTCCTTTAGGGCACCATTGGAATACCATTGAGGATCCTCATACCACCACCACCCCCTCCACATTTTGTGTCAGTAAGAAAACAACCATGGCAGCCAGGCAGATTCAGACCTGTGTTGAAATCTAATGGAAAATGCTTTGCAATTGAAGGATAGGAAAAATAATTTTCCCTCTACCCTTCTAAGTTCTTGGCTGGAACCACCACCCACCCCTCCCTGCACCCCCTCCCGCCCCACAGTAATAAAAGACAGATTTAACAGGAGAAAAACAAACAGAAGTTTAATAACATATATACCTCCTGTATACATGGGAGATAACCAGAAAAACTGAGTAACTCTTCAGAATGACGGAAGTCAGCACCTTAAATACTTCCTCCAGCTAAAGACAAAGGAAAGATGTTGGGGGCAGGGAGGCAGGTTATGGGAAGTGACCAGGAAACACCCAGCCAACAAGGTTATGAAGGGAATGGTGGTTAAGCAGATTTTAAGTTCTTGCCTTCTCCACTGATAAGAGTTGCTAGAGATTTAGAAATTTTCCCTTATAAATGTAAATTTCTCTTACAAAAGAGTCATTTCTACTCGTTTTTCAGAGGTTTTCTTCTGTCTGCTGTTTCTTAAAAATCATCAGCCTAAAATAGCCCTTAAGCCAAGGGAGGCATATTTTGAGGTGGCAGATTCTGCTCACCTTCACAATTCCAGCATGATGAACCACCCCGTACTGATAAATACTGTGACAGTATACAAAGACAAAGTAATGAATGCAGTTTCAGGATCACAGAGCCTGTAATGGGCCTAGGTTTCAGATATATTTATAGCAAATCCATCAAAATGATCAGGGATCCCAGCCAAAGCCTCCTCCTTTCTCCCTTTCCCCATACCATCACTGATGATTGCAAGGAATTTCATAGGCTTATAAAAGTGAAAAACACTGATGTGAGACCAAAGACTAGGAATGGTGCGGAATCTGCTCTTTGGCAGGCAATGTTTTTCCAATATGTACAGTGACTAAACTTTTCCATAGAAAAAATTTTCCACTCAGATAAATCTGCCATGCTTTATGACCAAATGCAAAACAGAATGATAGACACTGAGCAGCCTAGAGACGGCCTGACCTGCCTTTTACAGCCTTGCGGGAGCCAATTTGATTTCTGAGCAGTGAAATGCGTCAGTGCCTGAGAAATACAGAAACACCAGGTGAGAATTCAGAAGAGGTCTGTTGTTAAAATGCAGGAGTTGGAACAAAATAGAAATCTTACTCTTAGAAAATTAGTAGAGATGGAACAACCTGGGAGAGCAAATGTTTAAATCAAAGGAGATAAAAATAATTAAGGGAAACAAAAATAGACTGAAGAGGTGGCCAGTTCTTAGGCTCTGCTTGTAAATAAAGATCAGAGGGAAAAGTGAATATGTCTAGAAATGAAAAGCATTACCGTGAGCAACTTACTTCAGCGTGGATCTCACACGTATTACTTTTGAGATGTTTAAATGTATTGCGTGACTTTTGAATGTGTCCACACAGCAGTTGCAGCTGCATGCTTTGTAATGTCTTTGTTGACTTTTACCACCTGCCAAGTGATGGAAGCTAATACTTCAGTTCAGTGATGAGGGAGTATAAGAAAGCATTATTCACAGTAGGTACTGTTGTATTCAGATGTGCTTAGCCTCTCAGATTCTTGCTGTCATTAAATGAAAGACCCACCAGGGGGAGTGAGGGAACAAATCTCCAAGCCCTGTCCAGGCACCTTTCCAACTGAAGGCACACTGGATTCCAGAGTGAACTGCTCAATATTCCCTCCACCCTCCACCACTTCCCCACCACCACCCCGGTGAATTATTTGCAGCCTGCATTTCCCTGTGGGCAGTTTCTTTCAGATTTACTTTCTCTAGTTTTTCAGCTGCTTTTTTAAGTTGTAAATCCATGCTATGGTTGAGCACCAAGCAATATTCCAGCAAACTCCAGCAGGGAAATATTTTCTTACAGGATCTCTAAAACCTTGCATAGTCACCAGAGCCTCCCCCAGTGCCTTGGCAAAGGTAGCATTCTGGTAACTGAGCCTGGGGACTGGGAGAGGCGACAAAATTAGATGGGAAGGCGATAACACTGCTTAGGGAAGCTCTGGGAACGGCTTAATGACTCAGAATGAAGAACTGGGGAAGCAGGCCGGTCAGCACAATAGATGCAATTAGCAAATGCAATTGTCATCACCATATAAATCCCTCTGTCTTGACTTTCTTCTTTGTATTGCCAAGGCAACCCAGGCAGCCTCCTCCTTTCCCACCCCCTCTATTCCAACAACCCCAGTCCCCTGCCCCTCTCACTTGCTGCCTCTGCCCTTGGAGTTGATTTTAAACAGGTTGCACCTGGATTAGCACGTGTCTGGGGTGGAGGAAGGGCAAAATGGGCGGGGAGAGCGAAGACCTAGGCTTTGCAGCTGAGGTTTTTTGCCGTTGGTTCACACTCTTTCAGGAGTGCCAGTTTAGGAATATTTTATTCCTTTTTGGGATCCTTGCCGGGCATGAAAAACACCTTTCTTTTCATCCTAACATGGGAGTTTGCAGATGGAGAGAAGTGCACCCAGGTGCTTCACTATATGCGCCAGGTGCACCTTTTGCACATTTAAATCTGTCGTTAGAGCTAGTTTGTTGTAAGATGGGCAGTGTTTCGAGTTCATTTTCATGGTCACTGATAGCCAGAAATTGCGAAGAGCAAAGTCACAACTCAGGAAAAGAAATGGAAATGACTAAAAAAAATTGTGTATATATTTATATATGGATATAAACAATAGTAACATCTGAGTGAGAAGTGGTATTGAGGAAAAAAGTAAGCACTTTAATTTTCTGACTTAAACAGTTTTGCCTTTTATTAAACAAATATGTAATACTTTTAAAAATACAAAACTAACCCCAAAATTAAAGTAAAATTCCCTTAAAAATAAAGACAGTCTCCCAGCAATCCCACTACTGGGCATATGCCCTGAGAAAACCATAATTCAAAAAGAGTCATGTACCAAAATGTTCACTGCAGCTCTATTTACAATAGCCCGGAGATGGAAACAACCTAAGTGTCCATCATCGGATGAATGGATAAAGAAGATGTGGCACATGTATACAATGGAATATTACTCAGCCATAAAAAGAAACGAAATTGAGTTATTTGTAGTGAGGTGGATGGACCTAGAGTCTGTCATACAGAGTGAAGTAAGTCAGAAAGAGAAAAAGAAATACCGTATGCTAACACATATATATGGAATCTAAGGAAAAAAAAACGGTCATGAAGAACCTAGGGGTAAGACGGGAATAAAGACACAGACCTACTAGAGAATGGACTTGAGGGTATGGGGAGGGGGAAGGGTAAGCTGTGACAAAGTGAGAGAGTGGCATGGACATATATACACTACCAAACGTAAAATACCTAGTGGGAAGCAGATGCATAGCAAAGGGAGATCAGCTCGGTGCTCTGTGACCACCTTGAGGGGTGGGATAGGGAGGGTGGGAGGGAGGGAGACGCAAGAGGGAAGAGATATGGGAACATATGTATATGTATAACTGATTCAGTTTGTTATAAAGCAGAAACTAACACACCGTTGTAAAGCAATTATACTCCAATAAAGATGTTAAAAATAAATAAATAAGTAAAAATAAAAATAATAAAGACATTCTGATCAGTTGGGGAAAAAGTAAGATGTAGAATCGAAGTGAAGCCAATAGCTCCAATAATAGCAAAGCCTTCCCTGAATGCTTTCTGTGTGCCAGGCAGTATTCTAAGCCCTCATTTGATTCTCACAACCACCCTGGGATGTAAGTATTTTTATCTCTTTTTTGTCAGATGAAAAATGAGGAACAGAGACAACTAGCCCAAGATTACTTAATGCTCTGAACTACCAAGTGATACTGCCTTTCATTTTCAAAATTATCTGCTGTGATTTGTTTATAACATTGTATTTGTCCATTATTCCTTTAGGAGAGAAAGAGCAAAGGAAAGGTAGGCAGCTTGATAACATTAAACATAATTAACCCTCAGGTCAACTTGACTTTGGTCTAGCAAATAATGGTATGGATTTTTGGAGTCAGCTATAGGTAGGTGCATACCTAGGCTTTACCACTCAGTAGCCTGGCAGGCTAGCTTCTCAGCCTTAGTATCCAGATGTGTACAATGGATTGAATAATAGTTACCCACCTTCTAGACTACCCACTTTCCTTTAGGTTCTCATCCCACCCACCCTGTACCTGCCTACACCTGCCCCCATATTTTGGTTACTTTCTTCCCTCTTGATGGAGAAGAAAGGGCTGGATAAACTCATTCAGATAACATTTTAGTTGCACGGTGCCTTTCTGAGGGGTATTGACACTCTAAAATAGAACCCAGCTAGAAACAAAAATGCTACACCAAAGGCGCCGTTGATTATGAAATATTGTGGGAACGAGATCCTTACAGCAACTACACCCTGATTTGCACCTCTCTTTGTCATTTGCATTTTCTACCTAAGGCTTCACTGTAGTTTTTCCACATTAGTCACAGATATAACACATTACAGAGACGTAGAAATGAGGGGAGAAAAGTGAGAGACTTTGTAGAACATTCCTCATACCTGCATGGCCTCCCCATAAGCGTGCTGAGTCTTGGCTCTAAAGGGTGATACGGCCCAAATAAGGTCTCTTTTTTCAACCGGTTTTTCCCTTCAGAGGCTGTTTTATGGGAAAAAATAAAAGGCTGCCCATTTATGTTTTCCCAGCTTTATTGAGATATACTTGACATAGTACTATTACACTGATATATCGCAAAATGATCGCCACCATAGTGTTAGCTAACACCTGCATCACATCACCTAATTACTATTTCTTTTTTATGGTGAGAATATTTAAGGTCTACTCTCTTAGCAACTTTCAAGTATATAGTACAGTATTATTAACTATAACCACCGAGTTGTACCTTTTAGATCCCTAGAACCGATTCATCTTGTAACTGGATGTTTGCACTCTTTAACCAACATCTCCCCTTTCCCTCCACCCCCAGCCTCTGGTAACTACGATTCTAGTCTCTATGAGTTCATCTGTTTCAGATTCCATATATAAGTGACATCATACAGTATTTGTCTTTCTGTGTGTGACTTATTTCACTTAATGCCCTCAAGTTCCACCCATGTTGTCACAAACGTCAGGATGTCTTTTCTCATGGCTGAATAATATTCCACTATATATATAAAATCTCACATCTTCTTTACTCATTCATCCATTGACAGACACTTAGCACTTAGGTTGTTTTCATATCTTGGCTATTGTAAATAATGCTGCAATGAACATAGGAGTACAGGTATCTCTTCAAGATTCTGCTTTCATTTCCTTAGGATATATACCCAGAAGTAGGATTGCTGGATCATATGATAGTTCTATTTTTAATTTTTGAGGTACCTCCGTAGTGTTTTCCATAGTGACTGCACTGACTTACATTTCCACCTACAGTGCACAAGGGTTCCTTTTTTCCACATCCTTGCCAACAGTTGTTATTTCTTGTCTTTTAGATGATAGTGATCCTAACAGGTGTAGAGGAATATCTCACTGTGGTTTTAATTTGCATTTTTCTGATGATTAGTGATATCGAGTACCTTTTCATATACCCGTTGGCCATTTGTATCTCTTCTTTGGAAAATGTCTATTCAGTTCCTCTGCCCAGTTTTTAATCATTTTTTGTTTCTTTTTTTTTGCTATTGAGTTGTGTGAGTTCTTTTTATATTTTGACTATTAACGCCTTATCTGGTATTTGATTTGCAAATACTTTCTCCCATTTCATAGGTTGCTTTTGCCCTTAATTTTAGAGACCATCCTTGAATGGGATGTTAAATGGTTTAATCTCATAGAAAAACCTGCTGCCCTCGTGGCGGACTTTGGATTGAGAGGTAAACAACTATTAGTTCAGAACAGACCCACATCAGTTCACTGGCTCAAATACCTGCTTCTAGCCACCAAGGATCTGAAACTTTCCTTGAGCTATATTCAGGCTACAACTTGATAAACACTAGGAAAAAAATACTACATAGTGTTTCTTGTGTAGATCGTGAATTTGGTTGTATGTCCCAGCTGTTCTATTGAGGCCATAGGGTTGGCCTCCCTGAGAACGGTGGGATTTTGGAAGTAGAAAATATAAATTTGGAGGAGAGCCGTCCGCTCCCAATACACACACACACACACACACACACACACACACACACACACACACACACGGGTCTCTATCTCTTTGACTTGAATTTTCAGGGAATATTAACATGGAACCTGGAGGTTACAGTAGGGACTTTGGTTTAGATTCAGAGACAGATGAGGAATCATAGAAAGATTTTCAGCCTTATACAAACCTCTTGACTTACCTTGTTTTGGAGAACAGACACAGGAAGGTAGGATAAGAAGCAGGGAGACCAGACAGAGGAGGACTGCGGCAATAAACAGATGAATGACGGCTGCAGTTTGGATCAAGGTCGGTGAATCTTGAAAGAGAATGGATTCTGGATAGACATATATAAGTAGCCTCAAAGGAGGCAGTGACAGGATGAATATAGTACTTGAAAGAAAGAGGAGCCAGAGATAACTGCAGAGTATGGGGTACTCTTTTCTTTGAGAAAACAGGGTTTCATTGCTTTCTTGATTATCATTAGATGGCACTTAGTGGCACAGTGCTACCTGTAAATTGTCAAAATGGGTTAAATCTAGAGAAAAACTATTCCATAGTTTTTTAAGGACCATGCTTCTGTACCGATTGAGTCCCCTGCTGCTAAATGGGCTGGGGTTCTGCATTTCAATCCTGGCGCTGATAGTATCTCACTCTGTTACCTTGGGCAAGTCACGTCAGCTTTCTGGATCTCATTCCGTTTCATTTGCAAAAGTAAAATGGCTTTACCAGGTTATCTGAGGTCCATTTCAGTTCAACAACATTCTATTAATCTTTGTGCCTATTACCTGATGAGGCAAACAGCTCACTCTTCATATGTAATTGAGACTAATTGTAAAAATGTCACACAGGAGATTGTCAAATGACTTTCTGTCAAAATGAGTTTGGGAAGTATTTTATTTCAGAAATGAAAACAGAATTATTTTAAAGCATTACCAGTCCGTAAATTGTAGACATTTCTAAAGGTCAGAATATTGAGCCTCAGAAATAAGTGTTTACCAATAAGATAATTGTTAGAATAAATTGCAATTTTTGCTTCCCCCCCAAGAAAGACTTTCCTGTTGGTCTTTTTAGCTTAATTGTAAACCATCAAGAAGAAATGTTAATTAAAACCAGAGGCATTAGTTTTTTCCTCAGTGTTTAAGAGTTTAAAAAAAATCACTCCAAATTCATTGATAGATTCCCCAGTTTGCATTCTTCATTAACTTAGCTCTATGATATTTATTTATTAGACATCAATCCAGGATTTACACTTTCTGAGCACAAAGGTTGTATTTTATGATCAAAGTCCGCCTTCAATGAGTAATTTCAAAATAGTAGAATTTTTATTTTTTCCTCCTGCCCAAGGATCTAATCTCATATTGTTAGACCCAAGCGGTCTACGAGGGATTCCAACTCGCCCAAGAACCGCCAAGAGTCGAGAGCCGTTGCAACACGCAAGAGGTTTATTAGGAGCCGATGCACCGGGGTTCCCTGAACCTCACGCAGGAGGCCGATGGGGAACCCCTAAAAGCGGAATCACATACTTTTTATAGGTTTATTTATTCATAGGGCGGGTATATTCTCACAATGATTGGGTAAATGTGGTGACTTTTGAATTCATTGGCTTAGGAACTTTTGTCCCACCTTCTGGCCGTTATAGTTGTCTGTTCATTGTGGCGGTTAGGGCGTATACCTGTTACGGGCAACTGGAAAATTACCCGCTGTCTGGCAAGTCCCCGTCAACTGAAAAACTCCAAGAATTGGTTTCGATAGGGAGAAGGAGTGGCGCACGATAGGGAGAAGAATTGGTTTCGATAGGGAGAAGGAGTGGCGCACGATAGGGAGAAGAATTGGTTTACGGGAACAAGTGAGGGGGTGGAAAGTCCCTAACGGCCCCACATTCCCCCCCTTTTTTTTTTTTTTTTGTAACTAATTCCAATCATGGAGTTTCAGTTTCTTTTTGCGAGTTTTGGTATTGTTGCCTTAGCATTAAAACTTGTACCGTACTAATGCGTTCTCTAATAAAGGCTATCAGGCGATTCAGAATGCATGGTCCAAAAGTTAAAAGCAACAATAAAATAATGAGGGGCCCTAACAAGGTGGAAACTAAAGTAGTAAGCCAGGGAGATTTATCAAACCATGATTGAAACCATCCTTTTTGATTTTCCCTTTCCTGTTGTCTTTTGTCCAGGCGCTCCCTAAGTTTGTCCATTGTTTTGGTAATAGCCCCAGAATGATCAATATAAAAACAGCATTCTTCTTTTAGTGCAGCACATAGTCCGCCCTCCTTAAGGAACAGCAGATCTAATCCCCTCCTGTTTTGCATTACCACCTCTGAAAGCGAGGTGAGGGATTCTTTTAACTGAGTTATGGAACTTTCTAATGCCCGGAGGTCAACATCTACAGCTTGCCTTAAGGCATCATAATAGTGGGGTTGTTGGATGAGGGCTGTTGTACCCGTTCCTACCCCGGCTGCCATTCCTAGTCCTAGGAGTACAGCCAGGGTGAGTGTTATGGGTTCCCTCTTAAACCTTCCTCTGCCCTCATATTCATCTAGAAAGGATGAATCTGAATGATAAATGAGTCTGGGGACCAGCTGAACTAACACACAAAAATCGGTTGAAGCTTTAAGGACCTCTAAAGAAATGCAGGGGGTCAATCCTGTGTTACATGCCCACCATCCATCCGGAGGAGGGAGGAGATACCCTGAGCCCTGTGGGAGGCTTAAATTGGCACAAAGATGTCGGTGGGACGAGGGGGGCGTTCCTACACATGTACCGTTTCCTAATACTGAGGCCAGGGTCAATTTACTATTTCCTTCTTGTTTCCATCGACATTGATCTGGAGTGTTAACATTATTATAATTAGAATTATATCCTATAGCATCATAATAAGGGGGAGGAGCAGCATAGCAAAGCCAACATGATTTGGTAGCCTCCGGGTTTGTGGCATTTAAAACCTCAAAAGCCGCCTGGACCAATGAGAGCATTCGGTCCCGGGGGGTCTTGGGCTTGATTGTTATTCCTTTTGGCTCAGAAGTTTGGTTTCTTATCTCTGGTAACGCTGTGGGAGGGACCAAAGGTAGCAAAGAGTGCCCTATCTCAGGGTTGGGGCTTATAGGAACTGGAGTAGGGGTTTCAATTTTTAGTTTGATGGTCATTAGTAATCCATCATTATATCCTTCTTTATAAAACCTGATTCCCCATGAATGGCCATTTATCCAGTTTTTATCCTTTTTTCCTGGTTTACTAAAAGAGATCTTAAGGGGATGGCACCATTTAGTACATTCAGGCCTATAAGTTAAGGGGTTGGTTGGGTGTGTATAATTGGCTGTCACCTTAATAAAGTCCCAGCCAGAGGTGGGCTTCCAATAGGTGTCTCCTGTGGTTTCACACCCCCAGCTTTTACAATAAAAATGTTCCTTTCCCCCACATTGATAATTTAGGGACCTATGGCGATGAAATCCCGGGCATACATAAAAGGTAGGGTTGCTAAGTTTCTGTCGCGTACCCGAGTTTTGGCAGCCGTATTGGCCGGCCCGACCGGGTATGGATGGGGCATTTTGACGATCATGGGAGTGTGCTGTGTCCCAATTGGGAGCTCCTATGGCTAATTTACAAACATCGGGGAAAAGGTCTGGCCACCAGGTCCAAGGAGCAGCAGTATGGCTAACAGACCATATTACATCTCCAGTTTGGGAAATTACCTGCCAGGTTAAATGCTGGGGCAGGTGAGGACTAAAATTACTCACAGTCAGTAGGGGTAACAGAGTTAAAGTTATAAATCTGATGATCGCAGAAGCTTGAGCTTGAGCGGGTTGCTGGTCTTTTGGGCTCGCCATTCCGATGTTGCAGATGCTGGTGCGGCCTTCACGTGTGAAGCGTGGATCCACGCAGCGATGCCGTCTACCTTTATAGCCGTGGGGGTGGTGAGCAGGACGATGTATGGTCCTTTCCACCGAGGCTCTAGAGTCTGGGTTCGGTGCCGACGGACGTACACGGAATCTCCGACTTGGAAGGGATGAGCCTCTGCTGGTGTTCCTGGTCGGTAAGCCTCTGCCAGCTGGGACCACACCTCCTTTTGGACCAACTGGAGTCCCAACAGCCTAGCACATAAGTCAGTGTTATTCTGGCAGTCAGGACTTAATTTCTCCCTTAGCGTAAAAAGAGGAGGTGGGGCCCCGTATAGTATTTCAAATGGAGTAAGATAATAGCGGGAGGGGGTATTTCTAGCCCGGAACAGGGCTAAGGGAAGGAGCACCGTCCAATCTGTACCGCCAGTCTCTATGGACAATTTAGTTAGGGTCTCTTTTAGAGTTCTATTCATTCTCTCTACCTGTCCTGAACTCTGGGGTCTATAGGCACAATGTAATTTCCAATCAGTCCCCAGGTATTTGGCCACACCCTGACTTACCTGGGCGACGAAGGCGGGACCATTATCTGATCCTATTACCTTTGGTGCCCCGAACCGGGGGAAAATTTCTTCTAAGATCTTTTTGGCCACCACAGTAGCTGTCTCCTTCTTCGTCGGGAAAGCTTCTACCCATCCTGAGAAGGTATCTATAAAAACTAGAAGATACCTGTTACCGTACCTTCCAGGGCATATTTCAGTGAAGTCGACCTCCCAATAGGCTCCTGGGCGGTCTCCTCTGAGCCTTTTTCCGACCTCAAGTTTTCCTTTATGGGAGTTTACCTGTTGGCATGGAATGCACTCTCGTGCAATCTGCTCAGCTATTTTGGTTAATCCAGAGGTATCATAACCTGTCTTATGTAATAGGGATACCATCTTCTTGGTTCCCAAGTGTGTCCATCTGTGAATCTGTTGTAGCATGGATTTTGCTTGTTGAGGAGATAATGTTCCTTTAGTTATGGCTGGGGTAATTGTTCCCCTATCATTTGGTTTCCCAGGACTCTCATCTGATAGTTCTAGTATGATTTCCCGTAGAGCCACTTCTCGTGCCACCCTATCTGCCATGTTGTTGCCTCTTGTCACCGGGGTATTGTCCTTCTGGTGTCCGGGGCAATGAATGATGCTGACTTTAGTGGGGAGCATGAGGGCAGCTAGCAGTGCCACTATTTCTTCTTTGTTTTTAATTTCTTTGCCCGCCGAGGTGAGCAACCCTCTTTGTTGGTAAATGGCCCCATGGACATGGGCGGTAGCAAATGCGTACCTACTGTCCGTATAGATGTTTACCTTTTTGTTTTCTGCTAGTTCCAATGCTCTAGTCATGGCGATTAGTTCAGCCCGTTGGGCCGATGTCCCTTGTGGTAATGCGGCTGCCCAGATGACCTCTTTCCCGTCTACCACGGCAGCTCCCGCCCGACGCTTACCTTCCTCTAGGAAACTGCTTCCGTCAGTAAACCAGGTAACGTCGGC
Source organism: Phocoena sinus (assembly GCF_008692025.1). NCBI lineage: Eukaryota > Metazoa > Chordata > Mammalia > Artiodactyla > Phocoenidae > Phocoena > Phocoena sinus. The sequence goes on along the minus strand of NC_045771.1, from coordinate 68,438,989 downwards.
GTTGGGGAGGGGCTGATCCATCAAGTCTGGTCTGCTACGGTGTGCTGCAGCCAGTACTTCCTGACAATCATGGATGACGGTAGTGCTTTCCAGGTCAGGGTCGGGTAGCAAGGTGGCCGGGTTGAGTCCTGTGGCTGAGGTAAACTTAATACGATCTGAGTTTAACAGCAGGGCTTGGTAATGAGTCATCCTGGCATTTGTTAGCCATCTGTCGGGTGGCTGGCGAATTACATTTTCTAATGCATGGGGGGCTGTTATCGTTAGGTTCTGCCCCAAAGTCAGTTTGTCAGCATCTTTGACCAAAGCGGCCACCGCGGCGATTATTTTTAAACAGGCGGGCCATCCTGCTGCCACAGGATCCAATTTCTTTGATAGGTACGCAACCGGGCGATTCCAGGGGCCCAGTTTCTGAGTTAGTACTCCCTTTGCGATGCCTTTATTCTCGGCCACGTACAGATGAAAAGGCTTAGTAACATCTGGTAGCCCCAGAGCCGGGGCTGATAGTAGGGCTCGTTTAATTCGGTCAAAAGCCCGTTGTTCTTTATCACCCCAAGCAAAAGGGATGCCATTTTTGGTCAGGGGATATAAAGGGGCTGCTAATTCAGCAAACCCCGGAATCCATAGCCTACAAAATCCGGCCGTCCCCAAAAATTCCCTAACTTGTTTGGGACTCTTGGGGGCCGGTATCCGGGCAACAGTGTCTTTCCTGCTTTCCGAAAGCCATCTCTGTCCTCCTTTTAACAAGTACCCCAGGTAACTAACCTGTCGTTGACATATTTGTGCTTTCTTTGCTGAAGCCCGATATCCCAATGTTCCCAGTTCTGTTAACAGCCTCTCGGTTCCCTTGATGCAGTCTTCTTGGGTTTCAGCAGCTAAAAGAATATCATCGACATATTGAAGTAGAGTTACCTGGGGATTGGATTCTCTATAAGATGCCAAATCCTGGTGGAGAGCCTCATCAAAAATGGTGGGGGAGTTCTTGAATCCTTGTGGCAGGCGAGTCCATGTCAGCTGGCCTGACATCCCAGAGGCTGGATCCTTCCACTCGAAGGCAAAGTAAGGCTGACTGAGAGAAGAAAGTCTCAGGCAGAAGAAAGCATCTTTAAGATCCAAAACAGTGTACCAAGTGTGCTGAGGTGGAAGAGTACTTAAGAGATTGTAGGGGTTGGGTACCGTGGGGTGGAGGTCCATCACCCGCTTATTTACCTCTCGTAGGTCTTGTACCGGTCGGTAATTATTAGTTCCTGGCTTTTTAACTGGCAAAAGAGGGGTATTCCATGCAGATTGGCACCTTACCAGGATCCCTAATTCCAGTAACCTTTGTATTTGAGGACGGATGCCATCTCGGGCTTCTTTACTCATGGGGTATTGGCGGACCGTTACTGGGGTGGCGGTTGTTTTAAGTTCTACCACCACAGGGGGCCGATATTTTGCCATTCCCATACCGGCAGTTTCTGCCCAAGCCTGTGGAAACCTAGTCATCCAATCCTGCATGTCAGCTTGTGGAGGCGAGGGTGTTTCATATATCCTGTGTTCATCTTCCAGTTTCATGGTCAAGATTTGGAGTAATCTCCCTTGGTTGTCAGTTATGGTGGGCCCTTCTGGTTGAAAGTGGATTTGGGCCCCCACCTTAGAGAGTAAGTCTCTACCTAGCAGAGGGTATGGGCACTCAGGTATGACCAAGAATGAGTGGGTTACTCGTCCCACCCCAAGATCTACTGTCCTTCGGGTGGTCCATGAGTACTGCTTATTTCCAGTGGCCCCCTGGACCCATGACCTTTTAGTTGAAAGGGGGCCCTTTGAATGAAGGAGGACTGAGTGCTGGGCTCCGGTGTCCACCAAGAACTGGACGGGTTCCCCCTCCACTTTAAGAGTTACCCTGGGCTCGGGGAGAGGGTCCGAGCCCTGACTTCCCTAATCTTCCTCTTCCAATGTTAAGATTTTATCTCTGGTCGGCCTTCCCCCGTTCCTTTTTTTAGGGCATTCTCTTGCCCAATGACCTTTTTCTTTACAGTAGGCACATTGGTCCTTGTCTAATGGCCGCCTTCTATCCGTTGTTCGCCCTTCCTGTCTATTTCTGTCTCTACTGTTTCCTCCTCTGACTACAGTGGCCAGTATCTTACTCAAATGTCTTTCTTGCCTCTTATCTCGTCTTACCTCACGAGCCTCTTGTTCCTTCTGCTTTCTTTCTTCCCTTTCTTCCTCTGTCTCCCTCTTATTATATACCTTATCTGCCTCTTTTACTAAGTCCTGAAGGGAGAAACCTTGTAGGCCATCCAGCCTTTGTAACTTCTTTCTAATATCAGGGGCCGCCTGGTCAATAAAGGCCATTGCTATGGTGGCCTTATGTTCCTCAGAGGTTGGATCATAAGGAGTGAATCGTCTAAAAGCCTCCATTAAGCGTTCTAGGAACACGGTTGGCGATTCCTGGGGCCCCTGAGTTACCTCTCTTACCTTAGCCAAATTCGTGGGGCGCCTGGCCGCTCCATGGAGACCCGCCACCAGAGCCTGGCGATACATTTTCAGGTGCTCCTTACCTTCCAGGGTATTAAAGTCCCAATTCGGCCTGACGAGTGGAAAACCGGCATCAATCTCATTAGGCAACTGGGTAGGTTGTCCATTGGCGCCTAACACATTCTTTCTAGCCTCCAGGAGAACCCGTTGCCTCTCCTCAGTTGTGAGGAGAGTCTGGAGGAGCTGTTGACAATCATCCCAGGTGGGTTGGTGGGAGAAGACAAGAGACTCTATTAGAGCAGTAAGAGCCTGTGGGTTTTCAGAGAAAGTAGGGTTATGCATCTTCCAATTATAAAGATCTGCGGAGGAAAAGGGCCAGTATTGAAGGGGCCTATTCCCGTGGTTATCGGGGGGGCCATATTCTCTAAGGGGTAAAGCAGTAGAATCCGGGGAAACAGCCCTCCGGCTTCTGGTGCCCGCCGAGGGACCCCCCCTTTCCGCCATAACAGGTGGCCCTACTGGTGTGGAGGGTTGTGAAGCTGGGGGTCCTAGGGGCGACATGGGATTTAGGGCCGGAGGATAAGGAGGTGGGGAATCTAGAAGAAGCAAATCAGACTGCAGGTCAGGATATATCGCCTTTGGCGGGTCCGGGGCAGCAGATGACTTTTCCGTGTCTGGGGTTTTCTTCAGGGCCAATATCTCCGATTGTGCTGGAGCGCATGCAGACGTGCCTGTTGAGGAAACAAAGGGCCGGACCCACGGAGGCGGGGAGAGAACTAGATCTTCCCAGACCAAGATATATGGTATCTGGTCTGGGTGTCCGTGGGGTCCTGTGTTAAAGACCCTAGACTTGACTAGCCCAACCTTATCTAACAAAAAAGATCCTTCGGGTGGCCACCCTGTCTGAAATGTAGGCCACTCAGAGGTACACAGCGTTTGCCATTTTCCTTTCCTTACTTCTACCGAAAGGTTGTGGGCCCTAGCCCTAACTTCGGTCCAGTGGCTTAGGGTAAGAGAAAGAGGAGTCGTCATAGTTTGTCCCATTGTCGTCCGTCAAAAGAAAGATAATAGTACAGAAAAACAATAAAATTTCAAAAGACACACATTGATATTGCCGCCGCGAACTTAAACCCGAAACCAACTCAAATTCAGATGGCAGCTTATATAACCTGCCAGAACCAGCCGCCGCGAACTTAAACCCGAAACCAACTCAAATTCAGATGGCAGCTTATATAACCTGCCAGAACCAGCCGCCGCGAACTTAAACCCGAAACCAACTCAAATTCAGATGGCAGCTTATATAACCTGCCAGAACCAGATGAAGGGGAGACAAAATTTGTTTCTCCTTCCAGATGGACCACCAGGGCGTCCCCCGGGGCCCGTGGACACCAGCTTTCGGCACGTCTGCCTAGCCAGGAGTCCAATACAGATTCCACAGCAAGCCGGTTCACACGGCTTTTTCCTAATGGCGGCTAGCAACAAACAAACGACAAACAAACAGACAATTGGGCTCGAGCCTACCTGATACCTCCGACTCCCGATGTTCTTGTGACCCGGGGGCGAGTGGGGATCCCGGACGAGCCCCCAAATGTTAGACCCAAGCGGTCTACGAGGGATTCCAACTCGCCCAAGAACCGCCAAGAGTCGAGAGCCGTTGCAACACGCAAGAGGTTTATTAGGAGCCGATGCACCGGGGTTCCCTGAACCTCACGCAGGAGGCCGATGGGGAACCCCTAAAAGCGGAATCACATACTTTTTATAGGTTTATTTATTCATAGGGCGGGTATATTCTCACAATGATTGGGTAAATGTGGTGACTTTTGAATTCATTGGCTTAGGAACTTTTGTCCCACCTTCTGGCCGTTATAGTTGTCTGTTCATTGTGGCGGTTAGGGCGTATACCTGTTACGGGCAACTGGAAAATTACCCGCTGTCTGGCAAGTCCCCGTCAACTGAAAAACTCCAAGAATTGGTTTCGATAGGGAGAAGGAGTGGCGCACGATAGGGAGAAGAATTGGTTTCGATAGGGAGAAGGAGTGGCGCACGATAGGGAGAAGAATTGGTTTACGGGAACAAGTGAGGGGGTGGAAAGTCCCTAACGGCCCCACAATATTTGCCAAGGAACTATTTTTTTAAATAAATTATTCCATAGGTTGGCTGTTTAAAAGCTATTAATTCTTTCATTCACTCAATATATTATACTATGTGCCAGGTACTATTTTATGTAGTAGGGATAGAACTGCAAACAAAGTCCCTAGGCCTCTGGAACTTTGCTATAGTCTATTTCATGTTCACCTTCTACGTGTCAAATGAACAAACTTAGGAGAACCTAGGGTACGATATTGTCTCTAGGTGTTTAGAATTATAATTCTTAAACAGATGTTGCTGCCTCATGTGTTTAAATCCACGTATTAACTACTATTTGTCATTCTTCCTTCTTTAACTTTCAGTACGCTTAACTCTTGAGTACTCTTACCTACCACTGCTAGGTAAGCTGAAATTTTTAGTTAGTTTTTCATAGACAGTGGATCTTTCAACTAGGCCAATGGACCTTGTGCATTTCAATAAATAAAGGTACCATGGTTAAGAGTAAAGAAATTGGGTTGAGAATCAAAAGTTTAAGCCCTGGACCTGTCGTGTACTGTGGACTCAGGCAGTTTACTTATTAACTTGTCTGAGCTGACTCCTCATTTATAAAATGGGTACCTCTTGAAGTTTTCTTAAGGTTCTAGTGAAATGATATATCCTATTATTCTAAACTCTAAAAGGGCATTCTGTCATGCTCATGTCTAAAACACTGATTCTTAGTTTTAAAAGTAGCAACCAAATTTGTTGTAGACCTATAATGTAATACATACACATTAAAGAGAATAAAAATGAATAGCTTTTAATAAACTTGAAAATTTTAATCATCACATTATTTTGTTCATCAAGTATATAGGGTCAGAGAACTTTCCAAGACATATCAATTTGTTTCCATTTTCTTTAACTTGGAATGGGCAAATCAGAACAGCACACTCAAAACAGAGCGTGACAGAAAAGAAAATGTGTTTACCTCTGTTTATCTAAAAGAGGATGAACAAGGCTAATTTGTTTAAAAATGAGAGTTTTATGCATTTCAAATAGTACAAATGGCTTGTGGACACATTTTTCTCATTTCTAGGGTGATATTACCCTTCAGAGGTTTACTGAAAGTGACATAGGTGTTCCACAGGTACTGTTGATTACTCATCAGGATGTATTAGGCTCAATGAGATCATAAAATAAGGTACTCATTGAGAGATTTTAGAGTCTCAATAGAGAATGGAAAATGAACGGCACTATCCCTGCAGATAAGTTAAAATGGTCTTTGAGCTTTCCACAGTAAATTTGAAGACTCCAATGGGCAGAACAAAAGAATGGCAGTGGGTGGAATGAAGCACAGGTTACATGCTAAGACCATATCAGTCATCTCAAGCAGGACAAGCCATCATTTTTAGCTGAACGTTAGCCTTATATTTTACTCTCTTTGTCTCCAAGAATGTCGTAGTTCTGCTGTCTTACTAGGGAAAGTGTTTTATTTCAGAATATATACTTTAAATATTTGCAGGGAAGCATTTTATCTTTACCTATGTAACATTCCTCATAAATGGTACAAGACTTCAAGGAGATATCACAGACACTGGTGCCTGAAAGAAGAAAAAAAAATCTAAATGGATGGAGCACATTGTTAAATAGTGTTTCTTATTATAAAAGAAGTTGGTATCTAGTCATGTGATTCACACCTGAAAATAATTTATTACATGTTCATGTTTGCTTGATGAAGTACTAGACATAGCCTTTATGGATCAGGAAATAGGAATATGCAGCAGGAAACAGACTAGCATAGATCACCACTGAGGTGATGTTCAGAAACTGAATGAAGGAAAAACAAAACCAATACAAATATCCTACATGGTTGTTTTACATTATATCACCAGGTAAATAAATTAATCAAATGGTAACCGTCTCATGTAGAAACCAAATAAATGTATTTGGGGAAAGTTTCAGCTCATAAATTGATATGTGATGTATGTCTCACACAAACACCTCTGAAGCTGTTCCTTTCTTCCATGCACTAGCAATTGAATGCTCAGTGGCTGCACTTGGCAAGTTGCTCGTCTCATGCAGCCTTCTACCAATTTTGAATAAGAAGAAGAGCAAAATTAGAACTCAGCTCTTATGCCATTGACAAAATAATAAATAGGAACCCACCAAAAATGTGATTAAAGAACAAAGGCATGAGCAACCCAGTTCTGAAGATGTTCATCCTCACCACGCATAAATCTAGTTTAATCTTTCAAAGAATAAATACAGACAGGAGAGCGAGGTGAAAACAGTTGTCAAACCGCAGCACGACAGTCTACATGCAGAAAGGAGAAGGGGTAGTTATTTTAAGAATGTCTTATTATTGCATTTGATAATATAGACTCATTCAAACTTCTTTCCTCAATAAGTCTTAAATTAATATTTACTTTATTTCCTCAAAGGGCAAATAGAAGACATTTGAAGACAGATAATATGTCCTAAAACACAGGAGTAGATAAATTTGTAAATTTACTGTAGTGGATGTTAAGGTCCACTCAATAGACCCCCCTTTAGAAACAATGCACTCGTTCCCTCCACAGCTGAGGGTGTTCCTGGCTCACAACCCTCCCCAAGAATTGCCTTCTGCCAAAGGGAGCTTTGTCTCCACAACAGGTGGAGGAGTAAAAGGGAACAAAAGTTGAGCACCCTTGCCTCAATTTGGGAAATCTCTTAAGGGGAACGCCAACTCCAGAGCCCCCCAGGGAACCAGATCAGTCCTCTGTGGTCACCCTTTCACAGTCTGTCTATTTCCTCTGACCAGTCCTGCTTGCTTACCTCTCTTTTGGTTGTTGTTCTGAAGAGCACTGCTCAATACACCACATGCAAGCAAGTGTCAGTCTCAGAGTCTGCCTCCTAGGGCATTGACCTTGGCACTGGCCTCTTCCCTAATTAATTATAATTTGAAACTGTGTACACTCTAACAGGAAATTGGAAAATCTCTGCATTTTCTCATTACCTTACCATCATTTTATTAAATTACTTTGCTCATTTGTCTCAAAACATACTGCTTCCCTTTTATTCATCTTTCACAATCTTGATCAAATTCTGATCACATCAAGAATGCAGGATGCTGACTTTTTCTTTTCTGGATGCATGATTTAATAAGGACAGAAAATTTTGAAAGGTCATTGAGTCCAGTTTTAGTTCTAGTTTTCAAAAGCCAATAGACTATGAACATTCTATTCAGTCCTCCAAATTAGCATTAGTTGTCCCTATTCAAGATGTCCCTGTCTGACAGTTCATTCAGATTTATATTCCCAGACATGGGCTACTACGAAAATTGAATTTAAAAGAAATAAACCAGGAGTTATATCAGGAGCACTGCCAATTCTATTAGGTACAATTTGTATTTTTAAAAACAACTTAAATATACCAATAAAATGATTACCCACTATCTACTAATGTTTACTATCTAGTATATATCACACTAGGTACTTTTCCCCTATTGTCCCTAAACCTCACTACATACTACGGGATAAGTATTATCAGTATTATACAAGGGAAGAGAATTAAGGTTCATGACTATTAAGTAAATAGGCCAAGATTGCATGTTTCATTCGTGGTAGTTTTGAAGCCCATTGGCCAGAGGCTACCAAGGATACATCTGTAGTAATACAATACCAAGTTTATTTAGCTTGGTGTAGCAAGGGAGGACACTCCACAGGCAAACCTTGGGAGTTTCTCAATCTGAGGAAATAATGACAAGCTTTTACAGGGTATTGGGGCTTGCTTTGAGTGGTTTTAAAATGAGCTTTATACACAATGTTCATTGCTTGCAGCACTATTTACAATAGCCAGGACATGGAAACAACCTACGTGTCCATCAACAGTAAATGGATAATGAAGATGTGGCACTTATATACAATGGAATATTACTCAGCCATAAAAAGAAATGAAATTGAGTTATTTGCAGCAAGGTGGATGGACCTAGAGTCTGTCATACAGAGTGAAGTAAGTCAGAAAAACAAATACCGTATGCTAACACATCTATGGAATCTAAAAAAAAAAAAAAGGTTCTGAAGAACCTAGGGGCAGGACAGGAATAAAGATGCAGACGTAGAGAATGGACTGGAGGACATGGGGAGGGGGAAGGGTAAGCTGGGACGAAGTGAGAGAGTGGCATGGACATATATACACTACCAAATGTAAAATAAATAGCTAGTGGGAAGCAGCCGCATAGCACAGGGAGATCAGCTTCGTGCTTTGTGTCCACCTAGAGGGGTGGGATAGGGAGGGTGGGAGGGAGACGCAAGAGGGAGGAGATATGGAGATGTATGTATACGTATAGCTGATTCACTTTGTTATACAGCAGAAACTAACACACCATTGTAAAGCAATTATACTCCAATAAAGATGTTAAAAAAAAAAAGTAGCCTGAAGCCAACCTAAGAAAACATCTGTTCCTGGGTTCCATGCCAGACTTACTTAATCAGAATCTTTGGGAATGGGCTCTAGAACCAGCATTTTAAATATGTATATCAGATCATCCCAATGCACTCCAAAGTTTAAAAACCACTACTCTACAATATGACATCAAGGAAACAGCCAAGAGGAAAACATTTTAAAGCTATAGACATATAATTGATATAAAAATATTGAAAATAGGATTTTGATTTTTTTCCTACATATTTTTTATTTCCTAGGAGTGTACAAAGGATTTTAGACTGTTTGTTTCCCCTTTCATTTGAGTCTTAAACATTTTGAAATTAAAAATTAAATGTTAAAGATGTTAAGCATATGAATGTCTATCAATTGAAAAGTTTCCCAAAGTTGCCAAATAATAAATGATCTCTATAATAGTAAAGCGAAAAAAAAAAAAAAGTTGAGCTGTACAAAACAGAGTATCAGTTGAGACTGGTAGGTTGAGAGAAGCAGGAGGTATTTACTGATTGGTTGAAGGCTCTTAGTAGAGATATTTTAACCACGGGGAAATGTTTCCTGTAGTTTTCCTTGGTCCATAAGTCTGTCATTGTGATATATGAGCTAATACCCATTAGAGGGCCCATCAAGCAGTTTCTCAATTGACTTAAAACCCATGGCAGTGATCTGAAAGCAGCCAATGGACATGAGCCCGTTTTACCTCTTCAACTCTATCATGCTACCTTCAACCTGGGCAGATATAAGAATGTAACTTTTACCTCTTCAGGATTGGATCTTATTTACCACAGTTAAATATGCTGACCAGCAGTTTATTTATTTATTTTTATTATTTATTTGTGTATTTGGCTGCTTTGGGTCTTAGTTGTGGCCCACGGGATCTTTGTTACAGCATGCAGGATCTTTTGTTGCGGCATGCAGGCTCTTCGTTGCAGTGCGTGGGCTCCAGAGTTCACGGGCTCAGGAGTTGCAGCACATGGGCTCTGTAGTTGTGGCGCGTGTGCTCCAGAGCACGCAGGCTCAGTAGATGCAGTGTGCAGGCTTAAGTTGCCCTGCGGCTTGTGGGATCTTAGTTCCCTGACGAGGGATTGAACCCACGTCCCCTATATTGGAAGGCAGATGCTTAACCACTGGACCACCAGGGAAGTCTCTGACCAGCAGTTTAAAAAAAAGTAAATTTTGGAGTAGACAGGAGAAAATACTATAGAACTATGGAAGGACATGAAAACAAGGATAAGAAGTTGATTTTTAATATCATTTATAATTAGGAATTATTGAAAGGTTTTAAGGTAGAAAACGATATCATGAAAGTATTAGTGGAATGAATTTGGGAAACTATGAAAAAGGTAGTGAAGATATCAAACCCATAAATGGGGATTAGGCAAAGATTTTACAATAGATTTTTTAAATGGTCGATATTACAGAGTTCTGATATTAATTTTACTTGAGCAATACAGTAGTTGAAAATGGTTCTAAGGTCTTGAATCTAACTGACTGAACAGTCAGGGTTAGCTCTTTTCTAAAGAGGAAAGTCCAGTTGATCTGCTTTAGAGCCCCTGATTTTGAAGGGCATATACACTGACACATCTGTCCTTCTCAGTTTCTCCTAGACCTTGTAAAGCAGAACATGAGTGATTTTGCATGCTCATTATAACATTACATAGTTTTGATTTACTGTGCAAGTGGTGAGACATTCATTTCCACAGTTCATCACTGTGGCCACTGCAAACAGACAGTGCGTCCCGTTCTGGAGTTAAATCTGGTGACATGGCTTGACAAAGACGATTTTCAAACATATAAGGTAATTATGCTAAAGTCAGGATGACTTAGTTAGGAGATGTTATGGTTACCTATTGTCCTAATAAACTGCCCTACAGGTTAGTGGGTGAGAAAAACAACTACTTGAATATATCTTCTGCTTTAGGGGTCAGGAATTCAGGTAGAGCTCATCTGGACAGTTCTGCTCTCTGTGGAAATGATTTGGATCACTAGGTGGTATTCAGTTGTTGGCTGAGCTGAACTGGGGAGTCTGAGACTGTTTCACTTATATGTCTTACATCTTGGTGGGGATTGCTGGGGGGCTGGGCTCAGCTGGGCTTCTCTTCCTTTCTTTTGTCATGCAATGTTAGGGCCTCACCATATGATATCTCTAGCAAGGTAGTTGGACTATTTATGTGGACGTTTGGGGCTCCCAGAGACCACGGTGGAAGCTGCCCACATTCTTAAAAGCTAAGCCCAGAACTGGAATAGTTTCACTGTGCCAAACTCTATTGGTCAGTTGTCGTTGGCCAGCCCATATTAAGGGGCAGGGTTGCGAGACCCCAATTCTTAATGGGAAGAGGGCCAAAGCATTTGTGGTCATATTTAGTTGGCCATGGCAGAGTGAGAAGTTGGGTGAGGCCTCCACCCACTGCTGCTTCCAACCTGGCAGGTCCTCTCCCTGCACAAGCAGAGTCCACCTGCTCATCACCTTCTGACACATCAACCCTAAAGGAACCAGTGATGCTAGAAAGGCCATCCTTAATGAGCGGTACCCACCCTGAAGCCTTTAGTATTTTCGGTGAAAATATATTGTTTGACCTTATCATGGAAAAATGTAGCTTGTAAACAATGTAGAGTGCTCATATTTACCAACTCTCAAAACAACTGAATTGACTTATAATGTAGACAGTTGGAACTAGTGGAAATGTCTGGGATAGCAATATGTATTTAAATAGTATGTGAACTCTGCTTTTAATTTTTGTAGATCAGATAACCAATATATATTTCAATTTTATTTAGATAACTTTTACCAACCTCAATTTTAAAAAGAAATTAGATTCTTGAATGAGATATTTTTAAAACAGGCAACAAATTTGAATGTTTTTACTTAAAGATATCTCTAAATCTAGAATCCTATAGTGGGCAGTGTGCTCATTTAAACAAAATTGTATATATATATATATATTATGTATATATATAATATATACATATATATAATATATATATGGTGACTAATTGAAATAACAGGTAAATACCACGTGTTCTTATTTTCAATCAACAATTCGTTAACAGGGACATTAGTTTAAATGACAAACATCTTAAAAACAATAAATTTAGAGTTGCTGGTTTGTAAAATGTCACCAAGTTAAACTGTTCATTCTAACCTGTATAATTGAAAGTGCATCATAGTTAGACTACTGTTGTTATTTAAAGGCTGTCATTGCTTTCATTTTAAGAAACGTGTTTTTATGACTTTATCTATATTCATTGAACATAAAAATACCACAGATTAAAATATGAAGTCCAACTGGAATTGAAATATTTTCCTATTTTCATAATTATTAGAGATCTACATGCATGTTTGTAGTACCGTATACTTCTTCCCTGTGTATGAGAAAATAATCTCTCTCCTGCATGCATCCTATAGTTACTCAATTTTCAGAAAATGATTATGAGAGAAACATTTTCAACAACTTTCTTCAAGTTAAGTGGTAAAAAGATAAGTTATATATTCGTGGTCTTTAAAATAAATGTTGTATACAGATTATCATTTATCCTCTGTCATAGATGTTATAAAGAAAAAAATAGAAGTTTCTGATAAACAGTCACAGGACTTCACCATTTTTACTACAACCTTTGGGTAGATGATACACATATTCAAAAATGTATTTGTTTATCTTACCAGTTAGATATGAAACAACTGTGTATCTACCACTGTTTCTCAAACTAATTAAATAGAATTAGTGTTAGTATTTAATGAGATTTATACATCCCCTTAATGCACTTGATAAACATTAATTGAGCTCCTACTCTTATCAGTCTCTTCTAGGAGTATAATGATGAACAAGGCAGAATTAACCCCCCTTGTCCCGAAGCTCATATTGTTCTAGAGGGAGCAGACAATAAAATAATAAATAAAATAAATACATATAATTTGAGAGAGTAATTAGTGCCATAAAATTTAATTCAGGCAAAAAGAGAGAGAAAGCTAGGTAGGGGGGCAGTGACCCTGTTTTAGATCATGTGGTCAATCAAGTCCTTTATGGAGGTGACATTTGACAGTGCTGTATACATGGAGAGCGTGGACTGTCCATGATCCTGCCCTCCCCCAGTATTTTATCTCTCCTTCCCTGCCTGAGTTCTTTAATGGCACTAATTAATATCATATATCTATAAATATATATCATAATATTGTATATAAAATGATTTTATTGTCTGCTCCCTTGAAGAGAATGTGAACTTCTAAACTTAAGGATGGCAGATGCCAAGTCAGTCTTATCCATCATTATATTTCTAGAGGGAGTGTTATAAGTATATCTAGTTCTACAGATGAGGCAGCAGGGACTCTTTAGTGATCGGGTATCTTAACCAAAATCATACAACCTACTAAACAGGATGAGGAGGTAGAAGGAAGAAAGTGAACACATGAGATTTATACATCCCCTTAATTCACTTGATAAACATTAATTGAGCTCCTACATTGAGCTGAGTGTTAATATGTGCCAGACATCACGGTGGGTACTTTATGCATATTATCTAATTTAATCCTTAAAGCAACTGTCGTAGGCTGAATGTTGGCCTCCTAAATATCCACATCCTAGTCCTCAGAACTTGTAAATGATACCTGGTAACAAAAAGAGACCTTATACATGTGATTTAGCTAAGGATCTTGAGATGAGGAGACTAAGTTGGATCATCCAGGTGGGCTGTAGTCCGTCTTTGAAGGGGTCTTAAAAGAGGGAAGCAGGAGATCAGAGAGGAGGCAGATACTACTTCGGAAACAAGAGGTTGCAGTGATGTGAGGCCTATGAATGCAGCTGACCTCTAGAAGCTAGAAAAGGCAAACAAATGAATACTCCCCTAGAGCCTCTAGAAGGAATGAGCCCTGTCAACACCATGACTTTAGCCCAGGGAAACTGATTTGAGACTTCTGGCATCCAAAGCAGTAAGAGAATAACTTTGCATTGTTTTAAGCCACCAAATTGGCGGTAGTTTCTTATAGCGCTCCTAGGACATTAATACAGCAGCCCAGCTGGGGAACTCAGGTAAAGGTTAGGTAACTTGTCCAATATCACGACACCTCGGTAACGGAAAGTTAAGTGTTCTATTTCTGTGCTCTCAGATCGTGCTCCAGAGTTTATCATTGTAGGCAGGAATTGCTCCCCTGTTTTAGAGTGTCAAGTAGTTAGAAGTAATTCTTACAGTACTTAAAAAAAGATGGCACAGTAAGTGTGTGGTTTTGTTTTGCTGGGGTTTTTTGATGGGGAAATATTTATTCGTTGTAGGTTTTCACAAACTCAGCATCAAATACACTTCTTCCGCAACAGAGACCACCTGCTCCAGCGGACCAGCAGCCCTTCATGAATTAGACCTCCGATAGCACTCGTCAGCCCAGAAGTTCTCTGCTTCCTTCTCTGCAAAACGGACCTAACACTGTCAACAAGGTAATTCTAGCAAGATTGTGCAGCAATGACAGTGCTTACTGGGGTATGAGATCATTCCAAAGTCTAGTGCTGTAGGCTTAGAATGATTGAGTATCAGTATTAGTGGGGTAAAACAGCTGAAAATTCTGTGACAATAATTCTCTTTTTTTTTAACATCTTTATTGGAGTATAATTTCTTTACAATGGTGTGTTAGTTTCTGCTGTATAACAAAGTGAGTCAGCTATACATACACATATATCCCCATATCTCTTCCCTCTTGCGTCTCCCTCCCACCCTCCCTATCCCACCCCTGTAGGTGGGCGCAAAGCACTGAGCTGATCTCCCTTGCTATGTGACTGCTTCCCACTAGCTATCGGTTTTACATTTGGTCGTATATATAACGTGACGATAATTCTTTAGAGGAGGCCATCAAGCGGATGCACAGCACCCAGTCCTCTTTTCTGGAGGTAAGTGAGGGCAGTGATCGTAGTCCATGTGGCTTATTTTTGGTGTGTCATCCTCAAATCAGATCCCTTGTCTTAAATGGACTTGCCTCCCCTCTGACCCTTCCCTGTTGCTTTGATAAAATAGAAGGTGCTGTGCCATATGCTTCTTCATATTCACTTAACACGGTTCTGTTGACCTTCACGCTCACATCCCATTCAGCCTAAATAAGGTCTAGAAGAGTTTATGGAGACAGGGGATTCATCTGGGTTGTTGAGCTGGGAGCTCAGAAGAGAATACTGGGACATGGAGACTCTTTCCCTCCCAAGGGAAGGTGACCTAAGAAAAGCGTACAGAGACTGGCAGTGTCTCTAAGAAAAGCAGACTACAGCACACCATGGTTGAATGCTTTAAGAGGCATAAAACCTCAGCCTCATCTTGCAACTTCCCTTGTAGTTGAACGTGAGACATTGCTTAATGGAATCCGGGCAGAGGGGAAGCATTCATGTACATGAAGACTTAGGCCTGTTTATTGCCTGGAGTCTTCTGTGGGTAGGAGAAAAGGTAGAACAGTCCACCATTGCAGAGAGACCTGAGGGGGTGAAGTGGCTTGCATTCCTGCTGTTGGAAATGACAAGGGTTCATAGGCCAATGGATGCAGAATAGAGTAGCCCAGCTCAAGTCTTCTTAAATGTGCCCCGTGAAAGAGGGAAGCTGCCAACAAGAGTCCCCAGAGCCTAGCTTCCACACTACAATCCTATGCATTGTGGAGATCCCCCCCTGGCCCTCTGAAAAGTCCACACATATGCCCTAAGAGAGCAAACATATAGGAATGCTGTCATGAAAGACAACAAAGGCCTGACTACAAAAATATAAGGAAAGACTGTTGCCCCTCTTCCTCCAATTCCCCCTTTCTCACCTCAGTACAAGAGGAAGCAGAAAAGGAAGGAGGAGAAGGATAAAGGAAAGTGAAAGATAAGTAAAAATGCCTTTTCTCACAGGAAGACTTTGAGCCATGGGCCAGTCTTGAGTTGTGGAGGAGAAACAAGCTTTGAATAGAATTAGAGATTGAAGCTCTGATTTAGACTGGATTGATCTTTTGAATAAAGTTGACTGAGAGTGAGTCATAATGATTGAAGAGGAAATAGAAGTGACTTGGAAGTTATGAGACTTGTATAATGTTCCATCAGGGAGCAGGGAAGGATCAAAAAGGAATGACAAGTGGAATAGTTGCTTAAAAATAAAGAGACTTCCAGAACACATTTCCATCAAATTTAGTTCACTCCGTAAACCAGTCAATCTCGTAAGATGTGGGATAGAACAGTTAGGGCTTGAGATCAGACCTCGCATATTGCTTTCAGGTTTTCTGGGCTCTGATATCCTTAGAAATCACACTAACATGAGAATTTAGTCTCTCGTATCTTTTATTTCCATTGAATGTGCTTCTATAATACATTGTACAGTGCAGTGACTTTAGTGGTCATCTGTCAGTTCTCTTCCTGCTTTACAAAATCAGATTAACTTTAGATTTCCTTGGTAGGTGTTTTCTCATTTTATTGTTTCAATTTCTGGTTTGCCTAACTTGCCACACTTTGTTCTTGCTTGGAAATTTTTCCATTTTCTCATGTAATAGTCAAACGGGAGAGAGACATGGGATGATGAGAAGTTATAAGATATACTTTTAGGAGCAAAATTTAGAGTATCTTTGATAACACAAAGACAATATTTGGGACTTCCCTAGTGGCACAGTGGTTAAGAATCTGCCTGCCAGTGCAGGGGACATGGGTTTGTTCCCTGGTCCGGGAAGATCCCACATGCCACAGAGCAACTAAACCCATGAGCCACAAATACTGAGCCTGCGCTCTAGAGCCTGCAAGCCACAACTACTGAGTCCACTTGCCCCAACTACTGCAACTCACCGTAGTTGCAGTGAGCCCACGCACTGCGACTACTGAAGTCCGCATGCTCTAGGGCCCGCGTGCCGCAACTACTCAACCCAAGTGCAGCAACTCCCGAAGCCCACGCACCTAGAGCCCGTGCTCCGCGACAAGAGAAGCCACCGCAATGAGAAGCCCACGCACCGCAATGAGAAGCCCACGCACCACAAGGAAGAGTAGCCCCCACTAGCCACAACTAGAGAAAGCCCGCACACAGCAACAAAGACTCAGTGCAGCCCAAAAAATAAATACTAAATAAAATTTAAAAAAAAGAAATAGTGAAAAAAAAACCCAATATTTTTGTTTCTTTAGGGTTTATGCTTTTAACCTAAGGAGAGAAGGAGTAAAGGAGTCATTACTTTGTCTGAATGGTTTCTTGAAAAATTTAAGGTGTCTTGAATGTCATCCAATAAAGAGACTGTCGATTTAAATAACTCAATCATGGTTATATGAAATAGATGGAGAATCACAATGGGAAAGGGAAAACCTATGTTCAGTCATTAAGTGGCCTTAGGACATTTAGAAGATAATTAAATAAAAGCGTCTCCTAAACCTGAGGCAAATTTAAACACTAAATATTAGTAAAGCTGTCATACAAACTGTCTTTAAAGAAGGAAAGCTCTCTTCCCTTTCCTGTACTACTTGGAAATTATAAGAATCAGCATGTCTCAACTTTCCGTTTCAAGCTTCAAATTTTATTCCCCCACCAAAAAAGAAAAAAAATCCAAGGCGTTTAAACTGAAATATGTCAGGTTTAAGGATGGAATTCTCTCGCTATTCTAGTTAAATGTCATGAAAAGCATATCTGTCCATCAAAAATGCTTTCAGCCTACTATATATGTGTCATTGCAGGATGGTAAAGATCTATTCTTTTCCCTGTTATAAAATAAGCAGTTCAGCAACAGAGTCAGATTGTCAAATCTGGTTGGGATCTTAGGGCTTGTCTAGATCACTCCCCGTGTGGTTGAACTCAGTAGTCCAAGGTTTCTCATCTGCTCAGTTACAGGATTTGAATCACTGACCATTTCTGCTGACTCCTCTCCAGTATACCCATTCTCTCTGGAGAGCATTTGTAATTTGTATCCTGGTTCCAAATAGCATACACATTCTTTCCCCAACCCCAGATACTCCCACCCAAAAATACCAAATAAATTTTGGAATGAATTTTATTTTTCTAAATATTTTTTAGTTTCAAAATTCACAATCATGTTGCTTTGTGAAGTACCTTTTCCCCTCCATTTTTTGTCTCCCTATTTCTTCTGCTCTAAGCCTTAATTCCTTAATTATTTACACATTTGAGCATCTTTGGACGGTATTGTGGCCTAGAAGCTGGAGGTCAGTTTTAGGGGAAATAGGACAATCTGTAGGAAGATGACAAAACAGAGAACTTAGACAATTTGACCCATTTCCCAGTCACTCAATGTGCTTCCAAGGTTGTTGTATTTTGTGTCAAATTGGCTACTCGTACCAGCATGAAAATAAGATAATTTTGATCATGTTTCCGTAATCATTTCTGAATTAGATAGGGGAAGCTTAAGTCCTTTAGCAATAGACTCCGAATTTAATGGCTGAAAAAAGAGACATAAAAGACTTTTGTTTCTTTTTGCGTAGTAGTCTAGGACAGCACTTCTCAAAGTATAAGAAAGAAAATTGTCAGGAAAGTAGATTCTCGAGCCCCACTCTAGATCTGCTGAATCAGAAACTCTGGTGTAGAGGGCCAGCAATGTGTGTTAAACTTTCCAGGTGTTTCTGATGTACATTAAAGTCTGTGGGAAAATTTTTCAGCCCAAGGAGATGTATGTTTATGACAGTGAAAGGGGGTTATCTCTGCTTCACTTAGTCGTTCAGAGATCTGAGCTGACTATATCTTTGCCATGTTCGACTTGCCCCCACGAAACAGGTAAGAGCACAGAGCAGGATATGTGGGAAGTTTCATAGGACCATTGTAGTGCTTCTTACCTAACTTTGGGGGGAATTTCAGCAAATGGCCACAGCGAGCTGCAAGAGAAGCTGAAAAATGTAATGAACTGGTCATATTATGTCCAGTTACTACTAAAGAAAGGAGAAGGGACTTTGGTGGATAGTCTATGCAACAGTCATCAGGTTTGCTGGTGATGTGTTTCATCTCTTTTCTTCTTAAATTCCTACTGCTGTTGCTTTCGCTCAGGTACTTTAATTCTGGCATTGTACAAGAGTATTGCATCATGGGAGCTAAAGTAAGAGGGTAATACAAGAAAGAGTAAACAGTTAGCAGTGCCAGATGCTGCCGAGAAATCAATGAAATGAGCACTAAAAATGTCCCCTAGATTTGGCCTGGGGCCAAAAAATGGAGGCCATTGATGACCTTAGGAAGGATTGTTCCATAAATAAATGGTACAAAAGCTGTGTTGGCATAAATTATGTTAGTAAATGTATAGGAGATGAAAAAACAAAGACAGCAAAACATAATTTTTTTAAAAGAGATTAACAGTGGAATGGCAGAGAGATAGGGCTGTAAGTAAGGATGATATGGGATAGAGGCGTAGGAATGATTCCATATAGATGGAAAAGATCTAGTTGAGAAGGTTTGGTTGAATATTCAGGAAAGGGAAGTTGGGTAATACTATTGAAAAATTATAATGGGGTCCAAACACACAGATGGGAGGAGTTACCCTAGATAGGAAAAGAAAAACTGCCTCTAATGTAACAGGAAAGAAAGAGGAAGGAGGGAAAGAGAAAAAAAAATTGAAGTAATAATTGGGGAAATTGAGAGATGAAGTTTCTAGATTAACACAGATGGATTGCTGAGCAGTATGAAGTATGTAATTGAAGTTACTTTGCACAACTCTACATAAAATCATCGTAGTAGCCTGTTAATGTTATATTGGGTTGCTATATTAATTTGGCTGCTATAAGCCCTAAAACTTACATTTATTGGAGTGTGTCTGTTAATTTTTTAGAAACATTTAAAAACTGACCAAGAGTAGGGAAACTATGATATTTTATTTTTGCCTAACCCTGCTGAATTAATCTGTGGTAAGATTTCCTTAGTCAGCAGGTTCATTACAAATATAGCACTTTGTGAAATTCAGTAACTCTCTTAAGGCTTCAAAATGAACACTCATATGGGAGGTTTTTAAGAGCTGACATCATTTCTCCGTATTTTATTGGAATTTTAGAAAATTCGGGAATCTCGTCAAATGAACCAGTATTTCATGTTTATAAAAAAGTAATTAAGAAAATTGTGCCTAATTTAAACATGCAGTTTATGTGCCAAGAAATGGAAAAAAAAATAGGCCTTTGTCAATCATTAAACAAATTTTTTAAATTAAATCTCTAGGTGCCTATAAATTGTGAAGGGACCTGGATATTTATCCAGTGCCAGGCTTTCAGTGCGGCTGCTGTCGGCCTCTGAGTGTAGGATGCGCTTTGCTAGAGCCCACCGTGTGCTCTGAAAAGTTAACTTCACTTACCAGGCGCTCATACTCTGGGCCACGTGGCATCACCCTAATCACTGCAAGTACCAGACTAGGGATAAGCCCTACACTAAATGATTCAAATCAGCCAGTCCTCAGGAAGCCTGCAAAACCTAACTAACCCCACACTGCTTGCCAAAGCTGCCTACCAAGCTGCACCCCACAACTCTAGTTTGCTGTGACTCCCTCCCTGAGTGTCATTCCCTGTGTGGCCCTGCCCAGCGGCCATCTCTCTCAGTAGCATTAAGTAACAAAACATTCAGCCTTTCATCTGCTTGAATCAGTGTGTTGTATCCCACCATCAAAAGAATTCTTAAAGTCTTATAATACAGTTGGCACTATGGCCACAACTACTGACTCTTGGATAACTTCTTTCGAGACTGCTCTTGGCTCACTAATTGGCTCTAGACCACAGGGAGAGCAGTTTGGGATGGAATTTGAGCTTGGGCTTTGGTCTTGCAGCCTGAGGCTACTTGAGCTGTGCTTTCCAGGCTGGAAGATTTGGTGGTTCTGCTTTTAGTCACAGTCTGTGTTTGGCAGAGACCTATTCCAGGGGACTCTCCTTGATGGTGGTGGTGTTTCTTCATCATTATTTGGGGCAGAACTCTGGTTGGTCTGTGTGTTTCAGGGGACTCCTGTGCAGGAAGATGTTGGCTGGGCTCCCACCATGGGAGAGAAATGGCAGCTGGGTGTCATTTTGATGTTGCTCAGGTGTGGGTAGCACCTACCTCTCTTTGTTGCTGCGTATCTCCTTGCTGTCCACAGAGAGCTTTATGCTCCCTAGACTGTCAGGAATATCACAGGCTGCACCTTCTAAGACCAGCCACCCAACATGTAATCCAGAGGGGCCCTCTGGCTCAAGGAAACAAAGATTTCATCCCAGCAACCCCCTTCAGAACACCTGCCAGGTATCCAATTACTTAAATAATACAAGACCACTAACCATTGTGCTTGGGCCTTAGTAAGCGCCCCAACATAACATGCGAAGGGACTGATACTTCTGACACTGGGTCTTACTGCACTGTCCCAAGGAGAGGCTGCAAACCCTAGTCCTCTAGGGGTGGACTGGGAAGGCCTGGAGTAAGAGCCGGCTGCCTAAAGGCAGGCCATGAGCCCCTACCCCTCGTTTCCTATAACCACCTACATGCTTTACACTGAGTGATCAGACAGAGACAAACTGAAAACACAGGCATAGGTGCCTAGAAGCCCAAAACAGAGGGAAAATAATGGAATGAAAGGAAAAAAACCTAGATACAGAGGGAGAAAATAAAAAATGAATTATATATGTGTGTGTGTATAATATTTTTTAAACAAAGGTCCATAACTTAAAACAATTGAAAATCCAAAATTTACTAAAATAATTTCTATGACAAAAAGATAAAAAGGGTGCTGATTGCCTTTTCTGCCTCTACAGCATAGGTGCTAAATTAACTTTAACAACTGCTAAAATGCACCAGTTGACAAAGCTTCATAGATTTAATCATACTGGATCCCATATTACAGTTTTATCAGAAGATCCTACTAAATTTAAACATGGAACTCCCTATAACCCTAGGAGAGTAACTAAACATAAAATACAGGAAAAAAGGGTATTCCTTATTTTATGTTAGAGTCCCGACTAAGTTTCCCATAGTCGTAATATCTATTGCCCTAAAATATTCTATATTGGAAATAGACACTCTGAAATAATGAGTAATAAATTGAAGCTAAGTAAAGTCTTTGGCACTTAGAAACTGGCTTGACAGAAAAAGACCCAGTTAAAATATTAAAGTGGTCCAATTTAAGTTAAAACAGGGCCTTCAAGAACTCAAACTTCATATAAGACCTAATTAATAAAGGGGTGATTATGTCCACCGCCTCTCCATTTAATAGGCAAATTCGCCTGTTCTTAAAGCTTCAAAAATTGAAGGAAAAAAAAAAAAAGAATAATGCCTCACAGTGGATTCCTGCAACTTTAATACTATGGTCCCATCCATTAAGGTCCCCATTCCCAATACCCGTTATTATTAAAATTACTGATGTCATCCAATTAACAACCAGTAAATATTTTGATAGTAAAAGGTTTGGCTAATATGTTCTCTTCAGTGCCTATTTTAACAGCTTCTCAGCATCAGTTTGCCTTCGCCCCCAAGGGAAGCAATGCACCTTTTCCAGCCACCTTCTAGAGTAAGGACCTCTTTGCAATTGTACACAATCTCTGCAGACAACATCTAACTGCATCCACTGTTCTCCATCAGCACGGATATGATATTCCAGCGATGATATCCTCCTTTAAGGACGTTTGTTAACACACTCATTAAGGACATAAAACTCCAGCATCGTTTAGTCAATGTTGCATTCTGGAGCCAATATAGTCCTTGTGTAGAGATTCTACTTACTCTGATACTGTTACTTACTAATCAGCCTGCCTTGAATGGGGCCCCCTCCAACAAAAGGCTATAAAACTGGTCCAAATTAACATCGATAGGCCCCACGGGGAAACATTCCAGAATGTACACCTGGGTAGTATGTGGGGTTGGTCCAGAGTGGTTCACTCTGGCCAGAGTCTTGGCTGCCTGAACATGGTGACCACAAGGGGCCACACGTGTGATTGTCTTCTTGGCCCTGCACGGTGCTCCCTGGGGTGCCTGGCTTTGATTTCGGGGGCAGTGTCCTTCCTGCCCGTCACTGACGTGTTCTATGCAGATGTTGTTCACTGGGATAGGCAGTAGCCCAGCCCCACCCCACCCCTGCCCTTGCTCCCTCCCCCACTCCCCATGGTCCCCAGGAGGTTCTTTTGCTCCTTACCAGACTCCAGAGCCAATCGCAGTAGGCCTGAAAGCTAGATATGCACCTGTGCAAGCACATGGGGAGAGGGCATGGGTTTGTGATAATGAAGAGTGTAGCCAAGCCATCACCAGGGACTACCCTGGGAGATGCCACATCCTGATCCACATGGGAGAACAGCTATTTATTCTTCCGAGAGTGGTTGTGATTAAAAATTCAACACAAGGGAATTCCCTGGTGCTCCAGTGGTTAGGTCTCTGTGCTCTCACTGCCGAGGGCCTAGGTTCAGTCCATGGTTAGGGAACTAGGATCCCACAAGCTGCGCTGTGAGGCCAAAAACATTTTTAAAAATAAAAATTCAGGGCTTCCCTGGTGGCGCAGTGGTTGAGCGTCCGCCTGCCGATGCAGGGGACGCGGGTTCGTGCTCCGGTCCGGGAAGATCCCACATGCCGTGGAGCGGCTGGGCCCGTGGGCCATGGCCGCTGAGCCTGCGCATCCGGAGCCTGTGCTCCACAACGGGAGAGGCCACGACAGTGAGAGGCCCACGTACCGCAAAAAAAAATAATAATAAAAAAATAAAAATTCAACAAAATCAAGCTTGAAGAAGCATTTTGAGTGCAAACATGAAAATCAGCAAAAACAATACGTATGCCAGTTTGAAGGTTGTAAGAAACCTTTAAGAACATCAGCAGCTAGAAATCCATCAGTGCCAGCAGAAAAATGAATCACTGTTCAAGTGAAACCCTGAAAGAAATGGCAAGCACTTTGTTTCACCCGGCAGTCTGAAACGATGAGAAGAAAAGTCTACGAGAGCCACGTTATGTCAAAAGGGATGTTCATTGTGGCAAAAACATTTGAGAGAAACCCGCTATAAAGAAAATAACATGTGAAGTATGCCAGAAAACATTCAAGCAGAGAGGTGAGGGTAAGCAACACGTGAAAACTCGTGTCCCGGAAAGGAATGTGTGTCAGTGTCCAAGAGAAGACCATCGTGGCTGTGCAACATGCTTGGTCTCAAGAGCCATATTTTCTCTCTGCCTGAGGAAAAGCACCCATTTATGTGTGAATATGCTGGCTGGTGCAAAAGGTTTGCAATAAAACACAGTCCCACAAGGCATGCCGACATGAAGAAAATGAAAATCAAAGTAAAAGCGTCTCATGAAAAATCAAGTTGGGCCTTTCATCTCAGTGGATGTATCTCTTCTAAAAGGAAACACCAGTGAGGCTTCTTTTTGCCTAAATACAGAGAGTTACTGAATGGTATTGATCTCAGTAATTACTCTCAGCTAAATAATCAGGTTGTAGTGTTGAAAGGACTACAGACCAACAAGCTCAGTTACTTTCTCTCAGAAGCACATTTCCCTTTATTAAAAACATTGATTTAGAAAAAAAAATTGACAGGCACTCGTGTTACTCTCCTCAGAGGCTCCTTCACTACAGAAGTTTTAGCAACCTCTTCTCATACCTCCAGGAGTCTCAGGACTCTTATGAAGGCCATAGGTTGCCTTTGGGCTTCTGATGATAGAAAGTAACCTTGGCTCTGTGCTGTACACCATTAGAGCAAAATCACTGGCCACATACTGGTCTTTCCTAGAAATTGTGGTTCTGATGGATCCTTGAGCCTGTGACTTTCTATACCCAGTTGCCCATTATGCCTTGGGTCATAAATGCAGCACCCCTCAATCTGAGCACCTCTACTTAGACCTCCTTGATAAAGAATGGAACCAGACCTGGGCCTTCTGGAATATTCCACCTGGAGGAGGGGTTTGTCTCTCCTCTCCTCAGTTTCTTGCCAGATGCCAGGCTGCAGGATGAGGTTGCCCTTCTCCCAGTTACCTTAGCTACCTGGGGAGTCCCTTGGGATCAACTGATGGAACAGCAGTGAAACTTCATAGACTGTATGGGTGGCATTGCCACCATCATAACTGATGCTCAGCGGTATGGCGCTGCTTTCCATCTCCTAACTGGTATGTCCATGATAAAGGACAGGGCCCAAGAGTCAGAAAATTTGCCATTCCACCCCCATAGCGCTGGAGGCCAGATGTAGGGTACATAATCTTCTGGGACCCATTAACCATAGACTGTCCCATGGGCCAGGAACCTGCCCATCTGACATGTGACTCATTTGAGCCTAAACTTCTACCACTCAAAAAATCTTCATCAGTATTCAGGTTATAAGGGATAGATAATTAATCCTGGCTCTCCATCTGATTCCCTCCAGAAAATTAAAATTATTTTTCCCGGACTATTCCCTCAGACAGTGTGGGCTGCTAGGGAGCTAGGAAACTGGACTTGGTAAATAAAAATGGAGATAATATTAGTAGATAATAATAAAATCAACACCATATCCCATAATGATGAAGCCAGACAAGCCTTCATGGGTAATAATACAAGCCAGAGAAGAATTGACATTAAACAGCAAAGGTCTATCAAGTGCAGCCACACACTATTTTGTTGGTCTCATTGCTAT
This sequence comes from Phocoena sinus, assembly GCF_008692025.1. Classification (NCBI taxonomy): domain Eukaryota; kingdom Metazoa; phylum Chordata; class Mammalia; order Artiodactyla; family Phocoenidae; genus Phocoena; species Phocoena sinus. Next base: position 68,413,574 of record NC_045771.1, on the reverse strand, counting down.
TGGTCTGGATGCGTTCATTAGTTTGAAGTCCAGAGGCTCCAACACTCCAAGTAAACCATCGTTTTAACCAAACTTAGCAGATCCTGGAGCCCACACCCCTACAACCTGAAGTCTTCACTGGCTTGTCCATTACCAACCAAGCCAACAACTGAGGCAGAGGGCCCATGGTAATTGCCTAAATTGGAGGGCCTGCCTATAGGCTATGCTGGAGGTCAAAGCTCAGCCACAGATATTTTAATTGACAAACATACCATCCTATTAACAAGATGCACCCCAAATAGGCCATGTGATTTAAAAACCTATCTGCAGTAGAATCCCTCTCATCACCCATCTGGACAGAAACTTGGACAGTTGGGAGCTTTTAGATTTGGCCACCCTTAATCAGGGATTTAATTATGTCAGTTGGGTTCTGGTGCTTCGGTTCAATGATAGCAACTTCGTTGAGGCAAGCGTCATCTTTGCTAGTTGTGCACCCACGAAGCCTTTGTTTGAAAGATATTTATAAGTCGAGCTCCCAGGACCAAAATCACCTTGATATTTTACAAGAAGCTCAGTCTTGTTATAATACCACAGAGCCACAAAAACAAAACCCATGTTGACTTGAGTGGGTATCCACTTATAAAGGATACCCCCAGTGCCATATCCCAAACCACATTGCCCTGGACCAGGAGCTTGTTCTTGAGAAGGTATCACCCTTGATGACACTACTTGGGCCAAAGACTGCACCACTGGAAATGACTTTGCACCCTGTGACAGAAACAACTACTCCCTGGACACTGAGACCACCATACCAGCCACACCCACCAGTTGCCTCTCCTAAGATGCTGACATGAAACAGTTATTGTTGTTTTTTTTTGTTGGACGTTAGGGATTCTGTATTTCCTGCGTTTGCTGTTTACTTAGCTTGTGGTATGCTCCTTGTTCTATAGCTATACTTGCATACCTAAAGGGAAATCTTATAAAGGTTACTGCTCTCTGTGCTATTAAAAAATTAATGGAAATTAGTTCTTCCCCAGGTAGGTAACTTCCTCACATTGGTCCACCCTTCAGTTGGACCTCCCACTCCCCAGGGCCTACTCCTACTTCCCTTCTCGCTCTACCTTGCCCCCCACAAGTGCCCACCCTGTGTCTACGACCACCAAAACCACCCCTTCCCCATGGCTACAAACAAGTACGACTCACCTATACCTTGCTGAACTAGCAGTTCACACTCTCCATCAACAAAACTGCTGTACCTACCACCTTGACTCAAGGGATACACCAAGATATTATTATCGAAAACTATATAATTCATACTGTCACACACCTTACAAGTCCACCATGATCTTGTTAGAGACCCCCAAACTTCAGATCTGTTTTTGCCATATAAACAGTAAACTTGGATACGGTTGACCTATTTATACTTCTACTTGTCTCCCTCCTTCTGACTGCCATAATAAAATGTTTTCCTAGGCAGTTTAGGGGCATTTATATGCCACTCTGTAAAAGTCTCCTCTACTACTTGGGCTACTGGAATTCTTCAGATAATTGAACTCAAAACGGATGCCAAGACAACAAGAGGTCAACTGTAAGAGAGGTTTGTTTTTGCGCTGTCTTGACCCAGTTTTCAGGACCTGACTAAAAGCTGGTCAGTTCTGCTTCTTGAGTGGCTGATTAAGTCCACAATCCAGCCACCTCCCTTATCAGGCTCTCACATTCAGGATCACGGTGCATCCATGCTAACTGCTTCAGGGTCAGGAACCAGACAAAACTGAGGACCGTCCCTATGCCCTGAGCCTGAAAAATCATCCAAATTAGCCAACCCACAGGGATCCCTCCGAACCTCGCTGACTCTCTCCCCTTTATCCCCTACAGCTATAGCTTGCTGATACCTGCTGGGGTGGTAGAGAGGGCAGTTCTTCTGTGTCCCTGTCTGGCAGCCATCTCTCCTCTGGAGTGCTAAATAGCAGACTTCTCCCTTTCATCTATCCAAATGTCCATGTGTTCTGTTCCTCTATCAAAAAGATCTTTAAATCTCATAAAACATGTAGTTCGTTTTCTTTTACTATAAATCAATGACAGGAATGTTTCAGCCAAATCTGAAGTTTCTAAATTCTTAGAATTGCCCCAAAGCAAAAATAAGTCACATCAAGTTGCTGAAAAATTAGATAAGACATTTCTACCTCCAATAAAGCCATGTAATGTAAATGTCAAAGAAACCTAAATGTCAAAAGAAGATTAAACTCTTATAGGCATTGATTCATCATAATCATTTTCCTTTTTTGTCTTAGTATTTCTTCTGTCCTTCTGTTCAAACCGGTTTTATCTGTTCCCTGTAACCTCAATTTCTTTGAGTCATCGGTATTCTAGAATTGCACTCTTCGATACACTAGCTCCTAGTCAAAGTTAAATAAAATAAAATTGAACGATTTTTTCCTTAGGTACACTGACCACATTTCTAGGTCTCAGTAGGCACGTGCTACTAGTTGTGACTGTGTTGGTGGGTGCAGAAGAGAATTTCCTGCAGAGCAGAGAGTCCTATTGGACAGTTCTCTTCTGCAATACCAGTGCCTAGTAATTCCCTCAACTACTTCCACTATTATTTGTAGGAATAATTTTATGGAGTATATCAGGTATTTTAGGTGAATGTTTGCTAGTTGAAGGATAAGATAGGACAATCTAGGAGGAAAAGTGATGAGAAGTAAGAAAACATGCAGTTAGGGAAAAAAATCATCTTTAAGCTAAAGAAGACAGATATACCAATTATGATAAAAGATTCTGTGCAATCTTGATATCTCAAATCTTTTTGAATTCATCTTTCTTTCTCTTTTCCTTTTTTTTTTTTTTTTCCTACCAGAGGGTGTGTTATCTTGGATTTGATCTCTTCTGGGTGGTAAATGTTTTCCTGGGCACATGTTTAATAATACAAAACAAAAACAAAGCAAGCCTATGCTCTTATGCAGCATCCAGAAGACTTTACTGAATGGGTCTGAAACTATGCTCCAGACAATATGGTTAGCCATCCAGACAGAGCATGTGCACAATGTAAACAGGCTGTCATGCATCGTTTAGGGTTGTACCGTCTAGCAAGTCTTGCTGAGTGGAAGTATGGTGACTTTCCCAAATAGATATGTATTGCAGCAAGATACATTCATCGCAGTTCAGCAAACCACACGTTTAGTTACAACATACAAGAAACAGTGTCCAGCACTGGTACTGGTTTTGAGGTCGCCTGAGCATGTGTCTGAAAATTGGGACGCTTCACCACATACCATGCTTAAGATTAAACCTTGATACATTAACATTTTGTAAGATGCAACTTACTTGAGCTACTTTTCTGAGCAACAGTATGTGGCCATGATGATCAGCTTGTTTCATGTATCCTGTGTGTGTGCGTGTGTGCGTGTGTGCGTGTGTGCGTGTGTGTGTGTGTGAATAGCAGTGTTTCTACCCCATGACGCTATTGACATTTGAGGCATTTGAGACCACGTCAGTCTCTGTTGTGAGGGCCTGTTCTATGCATTGCAGACTGTTTAGCACCATCCATGTCCTCTACCTCATAGATGCCAGTAGCACCCTCTCTTACCCAGTTGTGACAAACAAAAATATCTCCAGATATTGACACATGCCTCCTGGGTGGCAAAATAGTCTCCATTTGGGAAGCTCTGATCTATGATAATTTCTCAGGAGTATGAATATATTCATATGTATGTTTCTATAGATGTAAGTATAGTGAGCAAACAGGCTACTGACAGCAAACATTCAGTATTGCTTTTGGCCTCCAGTCCCTCCACACTAAACCGGTCTGAGATGGTATGGCATAAAGTAAATGCTCAAAACTGCAAATATCAATTCTGTGACTTGTGAAATTGCCTACATGGAAATAAAACCCTTGATTAATAATACTGAATCAAAATCAGCTCGATGAAATCTATCTTTATTAACAGAGCCCTGAGTAAACACATCCTTTTTTTTTTTTTTTTTTTGCGGTACACGGGCCTCTCACTGTTGTGGCCGCTCCAGTTGTGGAGCACAGGCTCCGGACGCGCAGGCTCAACGGCCATGGCTCACGGGCCCAGCCAATCCGTGGCATGTGGGATCTTCCCGGACTGGGGCAGGAACCCGTGTCCCCTGCATCGGCAGGCGGACTCTCAACCACTGCGCCACCAGGGAAGCCCAACACATCCTTTTTTTTAATCAACTAAGAGATATTCCTGTCAGTGCAGAGAGTTTATCGTGTTTGGCCATGTGTAAGTCACCGTTTTTGAAGTGAAATTACAAGGCTGGCAAAGAAGCAATGCTACTTTTCAGAGTCCAACCAATGAGAATAATTAATGAAGCAAATAGCTAACTTAAAGTAATCCAGTTACGGTTTTCATAGTTTATCCTCCAAAAATTGATAGATTTTTTTAAACATCTTTATTGGAGTATAATTGCTTTACCATGGTGTGTTAGTTTCTGCTTTATAACAAAGTGAATCAACTATTCATATACATATATCCCCATATCTCCTCCCTTTTGCATCTCCCTCCCACCCTCCCTATCCCACCCCTCTAGGTGGTCACAAAGCACCGAGCTGATCTCCCTGTGCTATGCGGCTGCTTCCCACTAGCTATCTATTTTACATTTGGTAGTGTATATATGTCCATGCCACTCTCTCACTTCGTCCCAGCTTACCCTTCCCCCTCCCCGTGTTTAGATTTTGCACAAACCAGAAAGTATAAATTTAAAAAACAACAAATAAAACTTCTGAGTCTGGAATTTGGGTATGGTAAGGTCTACTTTGCCCTGAGTGCCTCTGATATCCCTTTATTTAAATTAGGATTAATTACTCATAGATAAAGCATTATGACTGGCCATATTCACACATGCATGAAGGCATTAAGGTCTGAGAATGAGGTTGTACCATCAGTTACAGAGACTCGCTGCCTGGATTGGAAAAGAGAGTAATGTTCTTCCAGATTTCAGCATGGGATCCCTTACTGGTTAATATCCACGGTTCATTATGAATTATTATTTTTAAAATAAATCCTATAATTCTGTGTGAAAAGCTTAATTATTGTATCACAGTTTGATGTTAAAATAGTTTATAAAAAGAAACCATTTTAAATACACAAAATTATAACCCTTTTTGTTTATATATGTTGTTTTCATTTTTAATGTGCTGGTGACCTAAAAACGGGGGATTCCTCTCCATCTCAGAGAGGTTCTGCCAATGTTCTTCTCGTTGCTTATTGTGACATTAGTCTGCAAGGCATTGGAGTAAGAGGTAATTGAACTACCAAGTATAACATCTGAAGTTTCAGTAACAACCCTTTGGCATGAAAGGTGAGGACTGAAAGTGTTTTGCCAAGATTGTGAGGGATGGAATCCAGAATTCAGGACTGTCACCACCATATCACTTTTGGAGTCCAAAGAAATTAAAAAGGATTTAACAAAATAATTAAACCGAGCCCATGACTTGAGGAGCTTTTGTGTTTGGCAAACGCACTTGAGAGCAGGATCTTCCTTAGCAACCGGTTAATCATGATCTCCTGGCTTGTTCATCAGTATCCCCTTTATCCATTCAGATGCTTTTTTTAATGTACATTTTGCAGATACATGGATCAATCAATCTGTCTAGAGTTTTGGTCTGCTTTACTTAAGTAAAGCCCATTTACCTGTAATATATTAAATAGTATATTTTTCAGCATTTTCAAATGTAAAACACATCAGGAATCAGCACTAATATTTTCTCAGATAAATCGCTGCACTGATTACCATGAAGTACATTGATGTCACTATCACTATGACAACATTATGGCAAGAACTAGTCACTCTAAGCTACCTAGTAAGAGGAATTGTCATCTATATTTCCGAATAAAATGTAACACATATTAGGACCCCTACTTTCTTGCATAAATTAGTACCTTAATGATTAGGGAATGTTGAATCACACTTGGATGAGGAAACCATTGACATTTATGTTTCTCTAAAGGTAAGATTTGAATATTTGAGGACTGTATCCTGTAACTTTTCAGTCGGTTAGAAAGGAAGCAATTGTTTTACCATTATAAGGAGCTATTTGAGGCAATAAATACCCTTTTTTTTACCTGCTTTTTTGTTTTGTTTGTTTTGCATTTAAGAAAGGACAGTGTTGTGATATCAACGAGTAGTCTAAATAAATAAGTGAGCTTTGAGATCTATATGAAGGCTTTTATGTGAAGTAGTATTTGAATCAGTCTTTTAGGATATTACACATATACTTTTAGGATATTGCTTAATTTTTAATTTTCAGCTCCTTATGATAGAAGTGAGTCACCCTCTTGTACTGTTCCATTTTTAATTAAGCAAGGATTCAAAATCTTTTTTTCATTGTTAACTTTAAAAATAACTTGACTCTCAAGTGTTCTCTGTTCCCCTCCCACTAAGGATGTCCTATAGAAAATATATAAAGGTGTACCAGAGCCTTCGGAAGAAATTATTAGTCATCACTAACTCCATTCATCTAGAAATGTACTGCTGCCAATATTTTTAGATTATTTATGCTCAATTTTGTACTTTAGTTTGTACAGTAGAGTGTCAGCATTCTGACATTTGTTGTGTAGAGAACTGTATCACCACACGATATGACATGCAACAGTTGACAAATGGCAATTTTCCCAGTAATGTTTGCCTTTTTTATTTGATCTGAGCCAAATAGAAACTCTGTACAGGAATTCCTTCCTTGTAAGATATGGTTGATTATACAAAGAAAAACAAAGGTATAACCTATCTTGATTTTAAAAGTCTACTTTTCATATTGAGCCGTTAGAGAATATGACAGGCAGGTAAGTGATAGGAGCTGTAATCATGGAGATGGACACTGTGTTACCTTAATTACAAAATTCTTAATGAACATTATCGAAACACTGTTTCTTTTATTGTAAATTTATGTTGTATCGTTAGGTGCTAGAAATGCTGAAAGAAAAACAAACATTCTCGGCAAAGGGTGTGCTATTCTGAGTATATTATTTGATGCAAAAACTCAAGTATGTTTTTTGTATTACTCAAGTATCTATCTGGAACAATTGGGAAAAATAATTGCAAAAATTTGAACATGGATAATATTTATCTATAAACAGCCTGAAGTTTCTCTGAGAAGTGATACGACTAATTCAACATTCAATATATATATATTTTTTTGTGTGTGTAAATGTCTGTATTAGATCACAAATGTACATAATCTGATTATAACATTTCCCCCAGTTATACTATTTTTAGTAGAAAACTAAACAACTTTTGTTTTCTAAATTCTACTTATATAGCTGTATTATACACCATATAGACAAAGAAGAAAATAAATATCATTTCAATAGAAGACATTTTAAATATGCTTCAATTAGCATTTTAAAAAAATTAAACATAGATAAGCATAGATACAGAGAAGAAAAAGAATCAAAGTCTATTGGATATGCAAAAGCTTCAAGAGGAATTTCAGAGTTGTATTTTTAGTGAAAAAAAAAGTCAAATTGATTGCTTTAAGAGATTTGTTTCCATGAGTCATAATTTCCTTGCAAATTATAGTTTCTATTTTAAAGTAAGCCTTTAGCAGAGCATATTGTATATCACTAAAAAATCTGTTCAATACATTCATCTAACCTATTTTTATCATATAATAACACAAGCATTAGATTTCCTGTATCCTATATAAAGTTAACCTAATTTCTACAGTCTTCCCCGCACACACATACAGAAACATACACTTACATGCTTTTGTGTTTATTCTTCTCTGTAATCCAAGTGATATATTTTACAATAATATTATTTTTATGTCTCTCCTTAGAAATTCTTATAGACGTAAACAAATTTAAAACTCAGTACCCTGAGAACAGTTTTTTTATTTGAAGATTTAAGCAACAGTAGATTTTTTGGTAATCTCTGAGAAAGCTAGGGCATCAAAATCATAAAGCAGCTCAAATCTTAAGAAATATATCGTTCAGATCTCATAGGATATTAGTCCTATATTTTATTAATCATTTTAATGTGATGATTACTCCCTCACCTAGTGTTTTAAATTTATTTAAGTTCTGTGATTTTGTAGCAAGTCAGAAATAGAAGGCAACAAAGTACTGTCTTCTTTTTCTTTCTTTAGGCTTTAAACAGCAAGTGTTTTAGTTAATTGCTCTGGAAATAAATAAAATCTGCTGCTTATACATTTAGGGTAAAAGGACAGCGAAATCTTTGTGTTATACACGGACTCTGATTTATTACATTTTGCCTGCTTAAGCTATATCAAATAGCTTTTATAGTACACAAGGAATCCTAACGTTTAAAAAAATATTAAATTTAAAATGGAAACTTTTTTCTAGTATGTATGTTAGAGTATATATCAAGCCTTAGTTTATTTGCAGTGCATGGTAAAAGTGGCATTTGTGACTAGAATGACAAGCATTCCAGACACTGATTTTTGTCACATCCAGTTCCTAAGGCAAAGTAGTCTGTCATTATTTTACTAAGACAATATCATCTTGATTTACCTTAAAGTTACATTCAGTGTTCTTTTACAAGCAGGTTTAGGCATGACTGTGACTTAAAGAAAAAATAAAAGGCCTTCATGAATCCAGGAATTTTTCCACATACAGTATTGCATTTCATAAGCTTAATGTTAATACGCTTAATTATTTTTCCTTTCTTTTTTCTTGAATAAACCTAATTGGTTTCACAAATGTTTGTTTTAAATTCATTTCTTTTTTATAGATTTTTTTTTTAATAAATTTATTTGTTTATTTATTTTTGGCCGCGTTGGGTCTTCGTTGCTGTGCGCGGGCTTTCTCTACTTGCGGCGAGCCGGGGCTACTCTTTGTTGCAGTGTGCGGGCTTCTCATTGCTGTGGCTTCTTTTGTTGAGGAGCACGGGCTCTAGGCACATGGGCTTCAGTAGTTGTAGCATGTGGGCTCAGTAGTTGCGGCTCACGGGCTCTAGAGCGCAGGCTCAGTAGCTGTGGCACACAGGCTTAGTTGCTCCGCAGCGTGTGGGATCTTTCCGGGCCAGGGCTTGAAACCGTGACCCCTGCATCGGCAGGCGGATTCTTAACCACTGCGCCACCAGGGAAGCCCTAAATTCAGTTGATTCTGTCTTGTAGTTAGGAAATGGAAAATCGACTAGATATTTTTGCTCACCTACAAATTTTAAACCAAATAAACATTTAAAAAGTACTATATTTAGTGTCCACAAAGCAGATATCTTGTGGCCAGAATTTTCTGCCAGGAATACACCATAAGTCTTTTGTTAGTATTGTGAGGAAGTAAGAAAGGACGTAGGAAATTTTATTTTCTGCAATATAAATGAGATTCTTTTCCTCTACGATCTCAGAGCTCAGTAAACATAGGGACACCTTAAAATATATTTATTTATGATATTTATTTCATGAGCCCAGGCACTTTCCAGCCTCTGAAGTACACAGGCCTTATTTATTGCTGTATCACCATCTGTCAGAAAATATTTTGAGTTGAACAGAAACAGCAAAAGAACAATCCAACTTGCAGATGTTGTTCAACTGAGAAATTAATTCCAACGACTAAAATTGTCATTTAGGGAGCATGGGTTTATTTGTTTTTTTCATTTTGATACAATAGTTTACATGATCTGACTCCTTGGGATAAGGAAAGAAAATGCTAATTAGTTTTCATTTAGATTTGCATTTGAAATTGCACTTTAGGGCTTTACACAAAAATGTTTCAAGAGCCCTGTGACACCTCCTGTTGCCCTGTGTTCTCTGTTAGCCTACTGTAAACAGCTGATCTGCACTCCAGAGAGAGATTTATAAATACTCTCCATGGCAGGAAGAGTTCAGGGCCATCTTTTGGAAGAGAGTCTAGGAATAATACACAGTGTGTTCTCAACAAGATTTGTTTCCCTGTTGAAACAAGAATAGCCCTTCCAGGGGAAAAGTCACAAAAAGGCAACTTTGGGGAATGGACAGGAAATTCTGAGGGGCAGTTTTATCTGCATTCTCTTTGAGATTGATGGGTGGGCATTTTGAGAACGATTTCTGTCCTATTTGTCTTTTTCTCCTCCAAATCATTCATTCATTTCCTTTTTCCCTCGTGGCGTTCATTTTTTAATTTATTCATTCAACTAACATTTATTAAGCAATTTAGCATTATGAGCCACTTTTTAATTTTATTTAACAAATTTGTTCCAACTACAAGACTTTACATTTTCCTATTACAATATTTTATTTCTTCAAAGCATTCGTCACGGCTTGATACCATCCAAACAAATGTTGCTACATTGTCTGTTGCCCTCTCACAAATTGTACTTTGACAGAAAAAGAAATTCTCTGTGTTGTTCAGTGCTGAAGTTCCCAGATCTGGGGGGCATCTAGTGATAGTAGTGTTGATAGTAAATAATAGTAATAATAATAATTATTATTAATAGCAACTGCCTTTTGCTAAAATTTTTAAATGTTCAGAAATGAATGAATGAAGTCATACTAGAGAAATCACTGGCATTAATTAGGTCCAAATCATGTTAATGCACTTAATGACCAATTGATCCCATAAATTTTCACTTTCAAATAACCCAGAGTTTCCTATAGTCAGAGGGTTTCTGCAATCACTCCTTTTTACCATTCCTCCAGCATATTTGTATCCAACAGGAATTAGAATTACGTTTTTGTGTGAGATCTTAACAATGTATTAAATGAATGATCACTTGAGGCTGGGGCCCTAATTGTCTTTACATAGTATATGATTCAAGAATCCTTAAAGAGGACTGATGGTAACACCAAGAGTCTACCCTTGCTTTGATTCCGGCATCATCTCTTCCTTGCACAGTTGTTGTTATCGGAGTTTTTGTTAATTCTTTTACAAATGGCAGAATGCAGGAGAGGACAGTGAAAGTTCAGGTGAGGAATGAACAATCAAAATAATTGTGACACATGGAAAACAAGTCAAAATAGCGATCTAGTGTTTTACAAAAATTAATGGAAATTCTTGTATTTAAGTTAAAAAAATAGTTGACAATACATAATAAGAAAATGCCCAGAATAATAGTATTATTGTGAGAACAAAATACATCACATTCTTTGAATGATGAAAATGTATGGTGGATATGCTAAAAGCATGAAATGTTATGTTCTTTGATAAAAATGTATGCTCAAATAAAGGATACCATACATTGCATTTATAAGGTGGTTACTAAAAATTTACTTCCATTTCAGCAGGGTCAATTTAATTTAGTCCATGCTTTCCCAAAGAAAGGGGCCTGACTCTCACCACAAAGAAATCCTTGGGTAAAGAATAAATAACTGTCTCTCAGTCAGGTTATAGGTAGAATTCAGGCAATGGATAGTAGAAAGGAGTGGATGATACTCAAGTCACTTCCACGTCTGAGATTTGATTATTGGCTAGATAATTCAAGACTAAAAACCAAAAAAACCCCAAATAGTAACAACAACAAAAACCCCTGAAGGTAAGTGGGAAAAGACAGAATCTTTTATTTCCAGCCATCAAAGGTAGAGGATATATTAATTTTTTTAATCAAAAGAGCTCTCTTGAGAACCTATGATTTTAGTTTCATCTTCTATATTAAAAAGAGCTACGAATGGGTAATTATCACAGATATTTTACTTCTCACTGTGAAAAGAGCACTATTACATGTAGCTTGAATCAGTTAGCCACACATACAAACACAGTAAGTCAAAGATCTTTCAAATACAATTTTCTAAAGCCTCAAGTTAGGAGCTCATTTTTTTTTACTTGTTCACATTCTAATTGTTGCTTATCATCTAAGAGCAGGCTTGTTATATTGTGTTTCTTGACTATGATAAGAGTTAAGTCAACGGAAGCTTGTTTTTATTATCTTTTTGTTTGTTTGTTGTTTTTTGTTTTTATTACCTTAATATGTATTTCAGTATCTGGTGGGGGAAAATGGAAGGGAGAAAAGAGATCAAACTTGTCTGAGATAAAAAGATATGAGAATAATAGAAACATTTGTGAATTCTCTGCTGTCAGTACCATTAAGCAGAAGGTGGGCACAGATATTTCAGTTCTGAATTTCTCTAATATGTGGAATATGGCTGAGTGGGCTGCCACACTTTCCTCTCCATGCCTTTGTCAGAAAGAAGAATATTCCATTCACAGATCCCCAGCAACTATTAGAGTAGGTTCCTACCTTGGACTAACCGTACACCTGTCTGTCTGTCTGTCTGTCTTTCTCCCTCTCGGTTTCTCAAATACCTTTTGCTCTAATTATTTTTCTGGCTAATATTCTCCAGTGGAATTCATTAGTTTTATATACTTTACTGATTTTTACATTTTAAACAAGATTGTTCACCAGCAAAGATAATTCAAGTCTTTTTAAGCTCTACAGTTACATTTTGCCCCCAAATCCTCTGAAATTGTCAAATAATTTTTATAGTTGTTTTTAAAAATTATGAAAAACATCCACCTTAAGTGAGTCGATCACATTTTCTAAAGTTAGAGAGTACTTCTTGTTTAGGGTGTGATGTGGGGAAAAATAGTTTGTTTACATTCTGTGGGAGTTTTTCAATCCTCTTAGATTTTTCCCTAGCACATTTATTTAAAATTTTTCATTTAAAATTGTCTCCATCTTTCATGTAAAAAAAAAAAAAATTCTGTAGATAACCAGCTGAAGTTTCCGTCTAAAACTTAAAGTTAGTATTCATTCAGTAGTTCAACGGAACCGATAGCTACTATGAGGCATATCACTAAAATTCATTCATTTCAGATAACTGGCTCCTGCAAAAATTTGCATTATGTGTAGAATGAATGAAATGTGTCAGAATCTGTTGTAAAAAGTACAATTTATGCGTATTATGTCCTTAAGATAAAATTCTAAAGGGCTTTAGCTATTAAGAATCTTTTATCATTTTATTTTTATATAATGTTGTGTAACATAGATTTTATATGGTATATTTTAACAAAATTGTGTTAACAATCAAACGGAAGTATTTCCTTCTCTAATTCTCAGTTATTTGTCTTTACAACATCCCTGTACTTGAGGTGACCAAGAAAGAAAATCAAAAATTAATTAGACTGCCTGAGGTTGTCGTGGAATGGGGCCAAGGAAAAAAATCCTGCTCGATCTCTCATCTGGTCATTCTCTTCTAATAGAAGTAGCACAAACTCAGGGAGTATGCGACATTGATTGAACATCCTCTTAAAAACTTCTACCATTGCTGTTTAATTAGGATTTTTCCTTGAACAAGCAAAATGATGCCAATCCATTCTGATATCACCAGCATGAATCACTGAAAAGTTATTTAGCAAAATTTTGCTATGCCTTTAGTACTGTGCTATGTGAAATATAAAAAAGCCTTTTAAGACAGTCCTTCCATCAAGGCGCTGTGTCTAACAAGGGAGATAAATTTAAAAGCTAAATTGTATCTTGCTCCTTCACTCCTAGGAAATAAGAGAAGGAAATGATTAGCATGGGCTGTTATAGTAAATCACCGTGGAAGAAAAAAGCTCGAGCCAGGCCTTGAGAATTTGGGAGGATATCGTTGTGTTGATAGAAGAATGAAAGGCATGTCATGATGGGATAAAATACAATTAAATGTATGGAGTCAGGAAGAAAATAGAGCATTTAAGCGGGAGGAGGGAGCGGCCGTTTTCGAGTGTGGCTGCGGAGTGTGAGTTGGAAACGGTTTTTAATATATGGGAGTGCTGCCAAGTAGTGGAGAGCATTGAGAAGTCAAATACATGACTTTAGAACTGATCAGAAGGTTTTCTCATAATGTTTTCTATTCTTTTGATGCTAGGCCTATAATAATTTAATAGACATGGATAGTGGTGTTAACATATGTTACTGTCACTCAGTTCTATTTTCTTTTTCTGTGTTTTGAATCAAATTATATATTTCCTTATGACAACTAGGTGGTATGTATATGTGATGAATACAAACCATCACTAAACCACAATTAAGAGACAAGTGTTTCGGTTTTGTTTTGTTTGTTTTAGTTAAGGTCTGTTCTAAAGCGTTTTTCTTAGAAATCATGCTGTAAACGATGCTCAGGTTCCTATCATTAGTCTTCAATCTTGGGTGTCACTGATTTGGTTAAAGAAATTATACTTCTTGCCCCCGATCTCATTTAATGGCCAACAGTTAGTTACTCATGAATCTTTTTTACATACTCTTGCCAGCAAGATCTCTTTAAAATTAAAATTAAAAAATTTTTTTTCACTGCCCCTAGCTCACCCAACTCCTGTTTAAAATTTTTTAATTATGTTGGAATAAATTCCAATATTCTTTTCATAACCTATAAGAGCTTTCTTTTTCTGGCTTTGGCTATCCATATAACTCTATCTATTAAGCTTACTCACGTGTTTTTTTCTCCATTTATCTGAAATAGTTACAATTATTCAAAGTGCTGTGTTATTCTGTGACTCTATGCCTTAGCACTTTATGTTCTTATTTATAAAATTCAACTGTTAAACACATCAATTCTTCCAGATGTTCATCAGGCATCATCTCAATGTAGAATCTCTCCTTACTCCCAAATTTCTACCCTTTTCTCCTAAAGATAATCAAGTTTACTAATGTAAAGTTTTACATATAAATTTCTTATAGCAAATATCATATATATTTACATTTTTTTTTATTTTTACATTTTTTCTTCCTTATTGTATTATATACTACCTCAGGGAAATGTCTATACTATATTTATCCACATATTTCCAGTGCTTAATGCAGTGTCTGCAGTATGGTAGATTGTTATTAATATTGGAATTAGAATAAATCTTCCACCTACTGAAAGGAAGAATAAAAAATGTTTGATACATGTTAGCTGTGGAATGGGTATAGAGAACATGTTAACACCAGGAGCTCTAGAGCATGCTTATTTGCCAATCAAATTTTGCTCCATCACTCCCTAGCATATCAAACAGTTGTCACACAATTGCCTTTGGATTTTAGTAAGGTAACTGATTCTCAAGGACAAATATACCACCCACCCCCAATCCAATGTGAATTTATGAAAAAAGCAAGTAGGCCAAGAGAGGCAAATATGAGCAATGGAGAGAGAGAGAGACAGAAAGAGGGGCAGAGAGCACAACTGGTTCACAAGTTCTTGGTTCTTGGTGGCCGTAGTCCACATCTGGCCTAAGATCATTTTACCTGCATTTCTATCACTTGAAACCAATAGAATCCTAAATAATAAAATATACATCAGCATCTGTGAGATTTTGTATATTTGTTGAAAATAAGATGTAAAATGAAAACCACCACTTGAAATAATTGTAGGAGCATTTATTAGCCTTGCTACTAGTACTGTCTTATTTTGTATGTATACACACACACACACACACACACACACACACACACCCCTACATGCACATCTACACCTACATCTACTTACAAAGAATTCCATAAACATTAATGTGTTCTAAAGAGACACAGGGAGATGTTTCATTATATTTTGAATGAGTTACATCAAAAACTGGATTTGCTAGGGTCACGATGAAAAGCTTATGCTTTTTAATGTAAACACGTACTCTCTACCCCAGAATAAATCATTTTATTCAAAACATAAAATGTTAAAGTAATTTTGATCTTTGAAAAAAGCAATGCTGTGCTTTTGCTGTTGTTGCTGCTGTTGTTTTAAGGTAAAATAGGATGTCCTCTACACTTCTGCAGCTGAAGTGAAGAATGACATTGAAAACAGCTCTTTTCGAACTGGAAAGTACCATATTCATTTCTGAAACTGTAGAAATAGGGGAACTTATAATATGGATGTATAATTTATTTCTCATGTTTGAGGGTCTGAAGTACCTCATAAAAATATGTAAACCATCACACACTTAATATAATAAACCAAACTGATGATTATCGATGATTATAGACTTTGTCACACATTATTCATATTGACAAGTATATTTTTACAATTCTAGACAAATGGTTGTACGGTTGGTGAGACTGTGATTATAAAGGACTTATAAATATATCATCCCACATGATATCAAAGGTAGAGCAGAAGTGTTTTTACCCAGTGGATAAATGTCATAATTCAGTAGCCTGCACTAATGTGTTTTCATGTTATGCAATTTGGACCCTCTGAGAAGTAGATGCTGAGGATCTACTCAGAAGGGCTACAGAGGTTTATTGTGGAGTAACACCTGTAAAATAAAGAGGGGGAGAAGAAGCAGTATTCTGCAGGAGAAACTTTCAGGCCAGATTTTGGATTTATTAAATTTTGCCAATCCAACAGAGAGGTCTGAATGAAAGGTTGCGTGTTAGAAGAGTCCTTTGTTAAGCAGAAATGACACAACCTCTGTACCACAGTTTACTCAACTATCCGCTGCATCCAGAGTGGCCTTGGCTCAAAATTTGTGGTGAATGAGAAAGACTTAACAAGCGGAAGCTGTCATCTGAACCACACTCTCCAGAGCTGGACAGGGAGTCTATCCTTGCATCATCATGGCACATCTCCGTGACTGCCACATTGGAGATATATAGGTTAATAAGAAAGGTATATTTTCATCAAGTTAGTGAGTACAACTCTTTGAGAGACAGGACCATTGCCTAGAATTCCAAATTGTGTGTTTTTAAATTAGAAAGGTTTTGCTTACTGAACTACAGCAGGAAGTGCTTGAGTGGAAAATGGAAGGAGAGATATGGAAATAAAGTCAATATTCTGTTCAATAAAACTTTATTATGTAAAAAACAAGCAGTTGGGACTTCCCTGGTGGTCCACTGGTTAAGAATCCGCCTTCCAATGCAGGGGGCGTGGGTTCGATCCCTGGTTGGGGAACTAAGATCCCACATGCCACAACTACTGAGCCCGTGCGCTCTAGATCCCGTGTGCCACAACTAGAGAGCCTGTGTGCTGCAACTCCTGAGCCCGCGCACTCTGGAGCCTGTGCACCACAACTAGAGAGAAGCCTGTGAGCCGCAACGAAGATCCCACGTGCCGCAACTAAGACGCGACACAGCGAAACAAATAAATATTTAAAACAGAAAACAAATACAAACAAGCAGTTAACGTGCATGCACAGTAATCTACAAAACAAGTGAAACACAAGGCCATTTTCAAAATAGGATAAAAATTCAAGAATAAAAGGAAAGACAAAACGAATATAAGTAGAGTTATGCCAAAGAAGAATGCAATAAAGAAAGAACCTAAAAAAATAATTTCTAAACTGGTACACACATTAAATAAACCATACAACCCCTAAAATAACTATCACTTCCAAGAATGGGATTGTCAGGTGTGAAAGTGAGTGTGTGGAATTAAAACATATAATAAATCTTTAAGTTGGGATGTCATGTTGTCTGGTGTTTGTCCTGAGCCCTTCTGCCTGAGATCCTGGGTAATGAAAAATTTATCAGTGCCTTATATTTGATTTGATTTGACAGCAAAAGAAGTATTTGTTATTATAACTTTCAAAATCTGGGTAGAGAAGATAAGTGGATTCACAGTAGTAAGAATACAGTATTCACATCAACTTTAGAATGAATAAAAAGACAATGCTATGTGACAGTGACAGTAGTATGACACTAGTCAGTATCAATTGAAATTTTGGAGGAAAATCACAATTGTCGTTGTCATTTTCACTCCTTGGCTAGACTTTCTCTATTAAATAAAGTAATATTTGAAGATTAAATTTTCTCAAATTACAGTATAAACAAGTTTATATTTGCATTCTTTTCTACTTTCAGTGATAAAATCTAACTTTGGAGCTTTTTTTTTTTTTTTTTTTTTTTGCGGTATGCGGGCCTCTCACTGTTGTGGCCTCTCCCGTGGCGGAGCACAGGCTCCGGACGCGCAGGCTCAGTGACCATGGCTCACGGGCCCAGCCGCTCCGCAGCATGTGGGCTCTTCCCGGACCGGGTCACGAACCTGTGTCCCCTGCATCGGCAGGCGGACTCTCAACCACTGCGCCACCAGGGAAGCCCTAACTTGGAGCTTTTCATTTCTTTTGACAGCAAGGATTGTGGAAGAATAGACCTAAAATGTTTAAGTTACTGAGATTTCCAGTGACCTCTTTCAGGTGGGCATATTGGAGCAGTTACTTAGTCAGCTAGCACCACAATGTGTAATTTAGTAACAAAAATGGTTACTAGGTTACAAATGAGTTATGTTGTCCTTAATGGACTGTAGGGCTGTGAATACCCAAATTAGTTTCCTCCCCCAAATTTAAAAATATTATTCAGGAAACTGGATCATGATGGCAGATTGAGTGAATAAAGGCATATAACTCTCATTTTCTTAAAATATCCCAAAAGGATGAAAAATGTATTTTTAAAAAAATCTCTCTACTACACTGGCAAACAAGAGAGTCATGACCCAGGTATAAAATCATTCTGTCAGAATCAACAGTTTTCATATAAACCAGCTATAGGCAATTAGATAATGTAACTGAAAAAAAACAAACTATAAAATACCTAGAAATAGACCTATCAGTAAAGATGCACTGATTTTATGAAGAAATTTACAGTATTTGACTAAATTATATAAAAGATCTGAGCAAGTGGAAACGTATTCACTATTCCTAAATGTGAAGACACATTTGTAAAGATGTCAGGTTTCATCCAGCTTCCCTTCTTGTTGATCTATAACTCAGTGGAATCCCAAACAAAATAACCAAAAAAATACTGAATCAACATCAGTGATTTTTCCACAAAAAGAAATTAATGCCAGAAACAATGTCCACATTGAAACTTTGGCATTATGTAGTTAGGTTCTTTCTTGGCTTTTGATGTAAGAATAAAGATTATTTATTGAGATATGAACTGGGACATTTCCTTATGCCTAGAATTTTAGCCCACCTAAATGTTCCTTCTCCAGAGAAGCTCCTTGTTAAGGACGAGGAGACCACGGTACAATATGCGGCAACAACATCCAGCTGTGCGCCCAGCAGGTGGCAGGAATCATCATGAAAAGAGCTCTATTCACATATGAGGAGATGAGATGATAAAAATTGGCTAAGGATGTGCACGGTACTCATGTGGAGATGATCTACAAAGAGGCTGGAGTTGAAAACCCTGAACTAATGAAAATGCAGTTTACTTTAAGAAAATGGAAATGGCATCTTTGGGACATTTGGTCATAAAACCAGTCATTAAAGAAGAAGATCAGGTAGTTTTGGCTTAAAATAGTGAAACAAATTTCCTGAGGGTTTGACTTTCCCTCCCTCTCTCTGTCTCTCTCTCTCTCCACGCCCCCCTTCCCTCTCTCTCTCTTTGCTATTTTAGTAACATCTTCTGGAAGGGGTGTACATGTGTGTAGAGGTATTGGTGGAGAGGGGTGTTAATGTAATTAAACAGGAAGGCCATTAGACTGAGGTGGCTCTAATGCCTTGGTAGCTTATGTAAGCAAACCAAAATCTAAGTCAGAGTCAATGCAGTCAGCTCTGAGGAGATGAAACCCAAGAACAACCCATCACAAATAGCCAACTAGGCTTCCCCATTTAAGGCAGCTGTCTAAGATTTAGCCATTCAATGTCCTTGCTTCCCTTCCTCATCTTCTCTCTAAAAAGGTCTCCCCTGATTCCTCTCAGTAGAGCACTCTTAACTACATTGGGTTTCATGCTGCTCAATTCAAACTGATGTATGCTCAAATAAACTCTTGAAAATTTAAATGTGCTCAGCTTATCTTTTAACAGGGGGTGCTTAACAATTTAGGAAACCACTCAATTCCTTTTTGCATGTTCACCATCCGCCATCAACTTTGTCTGAAACTAAACTACCATGTCTCATGTAAGGGTCCCTCACGAAGAGCCCATCCTCGTGAGATCACAGGTACCTCCTGGAGACCTTCTTAGTTACATTGTGGAGAACTTTGCAGATGGAAGGGAAACTAATGCCTATCACAGCAGTTGGGGATGCTTATGGGTACAGTGATATGGGTGCCAGGGTTGACTGGATGTTGACTTAATTCTTACCAAAATTGTTTGAATAATATAAGAACGCTTTAGAAGTTGTATAAGGGTTTCAAAACAGTGCATTTAAATTGTACGTGTACAAAATAACAGATTCTACAGTTTAACAGATTCTGTGCAACTATAAAGTGTGAACTTAATTTTGAAATTTCACTGTATGTTATATTCACCTATTCATTTATAACTCTATAATGAGGACTATTTGCCTTATTGTCAAATTATATATTTTAGGCATCTTATATATATAATATTTTGGGACAGGTATAAAATCTGTAATATATAGAAATAGGCATGGTAATAAATCATAACAGTCTCATGTACAAAAGAAGAGCTTACAAAACACAATATATGTCAATATGTAATGTGAGGAAAGAGTATCAGGACCATTGTTAGGTGAATAATAGCTAGTTTCAGAAAATACATTCATAATCCCACCCCATCCTTGTAGACACTTTCCTGTAGTCTTTCTCAGTCTTCCTTGGTTGGAATTAATCTCTCCATTTCTTTCTCCTCATGTTCTTTTGCTCCCCAATTCTTACTTTTAAGGAGGTATTCTACTTTATATTACAGTTGGTTGTATAAGAAAATGTCTCCAATACTAGGCAACATTATTTATTTTACCATCCCAAAGGTGTCACAAGATAAATAACTCTTTAAGTGGGTCAAAAGAGTTGACCACACACTTCTCCTTGGAACATTTCCAAATAGCTTCAGAAATAATATAGTTAGAAAGAAAAAAAGGAGTGTCAGCCATTTTCAAAGTTTGTCTGGGAACTAAGTTTTGGAGGCATTGAAACAGACTAAGAATTTTTTAACGTTTCTTATGCCATCTTTGTTTAAAAAAATGAAGCAAAATATTTAATAAGACAATACATTTAGAAATAGGAAATTTCAACCATGGAGCTAGAAAACTAAGAGACTCCCAAGTTCAGATTTGGGCCTTTGATAGCCCATGTTAGCATATAATTGGCATGCCTCAGGTTAGAGATTTCATTCCTTTTGCAATGGAATTGTGAAGGTTGAATTAGAGGAAGCCAGAAAGAGAGAGACAAGAAGGAAGGCTGCAAGAATCTTTAACTTTGTTCTCTGCTCATTTGCCTTTTGTATTTTTTTTTTCATGAAAAGCCTTTTCTCCCTTTTTTTTACCTAAGTGAAGTCTCCATGCTTCAGATACAACCAAAACTTCATCTTAACATCTGCTGTGCTGCACGCATGGGTATATTTATCTTTCTCTTCTCTAAGAGCCTATGTATTTTTATGCAATTACTTTGGTCTGTGATGTTACAATAATATTTCTTGTACAGGCACTGGAACATTGTTAGAGGATAAGAACTTCTAATTAAAAGCTGAGAAGCTGTCTTATTCACGTAGCCTCTCTGGTACAGAGAAAATGCATATTAATTTTTGGATAAATGGAATTAATTGGCAGCTCACTTTCACATCCCCTAAAAATTTGGGCCCCTATAGGGCTTCCCTGGTGGCGCAGTGGTTGAGAGTCTGCCTGCCGATGCAGGGGACACGGGTTCGTGCCCCGGTCCGGGAAGATCCCTCATGCCGCAGAGCGGCTGGGCCCGTGAGCCATGGCCGCTGAGCCTGCGCGTCCGGAGCCTGTGCTCTGCAACGGCAGAGGCCACAACAGTGAGAGGCCCGTGTACCACAAAAAAAAAAAAAAAAATTTGGGCCCCTATAATATATTACTACTTGGCAGCAGATTTTGAATTTTAACAAAGGCTTCATAAAGTCTTTACCAGATATTGAATGATACTAATTAAATCACAGCATATAGGTGTGATGGTAATCAACTTTACTGTAACAGTACTCAGTCTTTTAACAAATTTAGTCTTTTACTATGTGGACATCAGAGTCATGAGGAGGCAAAACTAATTTTGGTTTTGGAAAGATTTTGCTACATAAATCACTGTATTTGAAATTCTTTGAA
This sequence comes from Phocoena sinus, assembly GCF_008692025.1. NCBI lineage: Eukaryota > Metazoa > Chordata > Mammalia > Artiodactyla > Phocoenidae > Phocoena > Phocoena sinus. The sequence goes on along the minus strand of NC_045771.1, from coordinate 68,391,791 downwards.
AAGTGTCAAGTATCCTACACATGAATGGCAATGGCAATTATTTTAGTTAATCTCCCAGTCTCTATCCAATTTTGCACTTCTGTCAAAGCAATCATGCTTCTTAAAGTTACTGGACATGGGTCTTAACATACTTTGAATTATATTTTTTGATACATCTTGTTATCACTTGAGCTTTGCCAACCTTAGTTTTAATATCTCTCTTAGAATAATCCCTTTTTCCACATTACAGGTATTACTCTCCTCCAGACGACACACATCTCATACCTGCTTCTTCAAATGTAACTTCTAGTAGTTCTTTCTAAATAGTTAAACTCTAATGACCTAAAATCAAATTAAGAGATGTCCACCTTCAGATATGCCTTCTACTTATAGTATTTGTAACAGCAAATACTTATATGGTTATTACCTGTATATTCATTCATGATCATATGCATCATCTGTGAATGTCGTCTGAGCACAGTTTCAGTCAGATATTTTAACTGGCTGTCTTTATCACTGCCCTTCTTTTCTCATTGGGTGTTGAAGTTTTAAAGCATCCCTTTTTGTTCCTTCAGCTCCTGCACTCCTTCTTTCCAGCTAACATATTCTTGGACAAGCAGCTTTAGATTTTCCTGAAGCTGAATGTTCACATGAATAATATTAAATGTTTCCCTCTGATGTTCTACGGTCTTCTGAGATGTTTTTAAGATGTTTTTGGACTCAATCACTTTGGAATGGAGTAATTTTGATGGCTTTGAGTGACCTTGACTGTCCTTCAAGATAAGCCATCATCACTCCATGAAGTAAAATTTTATAGGACTGGCTTTTCTGTTCTCAGTCAAGAAGGTTGACTCTATCCCCCAGTGAAAAGTTAGACCTGTTCCCATCAATATTAAATTCTGCCAGACACAGAGTTTACAGCATCAGAGGACTGGCCTCCACTGCAGATGGTTCAAGGGCATCAAAGGTGTATGTAATGAGTTTTTTCCTCCTACTGACTTTAAGATACTCTATCCTTTAGGCATCAGATCCTTTGGCTAGGTCATTTTCCCTCAAAGTGCATCAACTTTTTACTGTACAATCAATCAAAGCAGCATAAACCAAAAATTTCAAGGGATGCTCAAAGAGACTTAAGCCTTGTATCCATAATTCAGGTAATACCATCAAAGTACCATGCAGCTGCTGCAGGAGTAGTTGGAAAGACATTTTCATGACCATAAACAGGCCCTCCTTGGTTCCAAAGGGCACTGAAGCTCTGCCTCTGGTCAGTAGCTTCAGGGTTACAGCTGCCTGCCCAGAACCCTGTTAGTGATCTACTTTAAAAGCAGTCAGTGCCTGGCAACCAGGACAGACCATTGGTGGGCAGTGGGGCTGGGGGAGGTGGACTGGTTTTGTAAGCTAGTGATATCTAACTTTGATGCAGTCAGTTCACAACTAGAAAGTGTTATAATTTGTATTGTACATTGGGAAAATGGAAAAGGCCAGTTACAGCCAGAGCAGATGAATTGTGACCACTCTAGGCCCACATGGCCCCACTGGAAATCTAGGAGATCCAAGCAGTGCTATGCCCAAACCAAACCTGTAGAAACTAGATTTCTGGTCCTGGTTCTACCTCTTCAATAGCTTCATGACCTGGGTCTTCAAAATTACAACCAATATTTGATAAAAGCAATGGAGAGCATAAATCATTTTCTTATGCAGTATCTTATCTGAAAGCCTGACTATCCTGTGAGCTTGACCATTGTGTTAATTCATTCAGGCTGCTATATCAGAATCTCAGAACCTGGGTAGCATAAACAATAAATATTTCTCACTGTTCTAGAGGCTGGGAAGTTACATGATCTGGGTGCAAACATTCAGTTCTTGGTGAGGGCTCCATTCCTGCCTTGAAGACAGCCACCTTCTTTTATCCTCTAATGGTGGAGAGAGAGAGAGAGCGCTCTGGTCTCTTCCTCTTCTTATAAGTACACTGATCCCATGATGGGGCCCCACCCTCATGACCTCGTCTATACCTAATTGCCTCCCAAAGGTCCACCTCTGAATATCGTCACGCTAGAGGTGGGGTTAGGTCTTCAAGATATGAATTTGAGGAGGACAGATTCAGTCTATAACACCATCCTATGAGGTTATTAAATCTCTTAACTGACAAACTTAGGTTAAATGGTTTCCCAAGGTCATTAACTGTTACATTGCAGTTGGATTTTGAATCAAGATCATCTGTCTCCAACTATCATTTTTTGTTTTAAACCATTCTATATGACTTAATAATTTCACCCCACTTTTACAACAAAGTATGTTAAACAATTTTTAAGGTCTATGTAACTTTATAATTCTCTAATCCCAACAACGTTCTTTTTGACTCTTAATACAATAGCAAAGCAACCATTTTTTGTCACACGTAGTATTCACCCATTTCCTTAACAAGCATTAATAGAATTACTCCTATATGACAAGTACTAGTGCTTCAAAGAAAGGAGCTCACAGTTTGGTCAAGGGGACAAACAAGTTAACACACAATTACAATTTTCAAAAAGTGCTATAATAGAAACAGTACAAACCTGGGGAGGATGCCTAGCCAGCAGGGGTTGGAGAAGGGAGATGGGCCAAAAGCTCAGTTAATATGGGAAATTATACCTGTACTGAGTTTTGAAAGATGAGTAGGAGTTAGTTAATTTCAGATGGTGTGGCCGAAAGAGTTTTGAGCATAAAGGAGAGAATTCATGTAAAAACAGAAAGAAATAATACAGTACTTTGGGAAACTGGTTGCTTTATGGTTTAAGAATTTTGTATGGCAGTGGAAGTGGTAGGATATAGTTTGAGTAGATTGTTAAGGGGGAGTGATGTTTTAAAAATTGTTCATTTTGCTAAGGAATTGTGGATTTCCTCCTGGTTGCACTGAGAAACCAACATATTTCAAGAAAGGGAAGTGAGATGATCAAATTTGACTCAAGTAATGCATTTAATTTGGAGAGTAAATTGTGAGAGGAAGAGGACTGTAGACTGGAAAAACAAAATTGAGGTAGATTGAAAAAAGAAAGGTTGAAAAGAAAGATTAAAAAAAAATCATATAGGTTGAAAAAAAAAAAAAGACTGGCATAGGAATAGAATCCTTGGTAGAGTAGTAAGAGAGACAAAAATCAACAGGACATCTGAATGTCTGTATTTAGTCATGGAAAAGACTAGAAAGTCAAAGAGAACTCCCAAGTTTCTGACTTGAGCAACTTCACTGAAGCTGTTGCCAGTCACAATAAAAGGATGATGATCAAGAATGTGTGTGTTTATTTGGGGTGAGGACTCGGAGTTGAAGTACCACTGAGAATTTCACAATAGAAATCCATTTCCAGAAAGAAGTTAGGTGAATGTAACGAAATAGCTCTGAGGTCAAAGTTTTGCTTAAAGGAAAAGATAGAGTTCAGATAACTTATGAAAGTGTGTAGAATGAAATTCAAAGAGAGGAATCCCAACATTTAAGAAATTAAAAGAGAATTGAGCTTGCAAAAGAGATTGAGAAGCACTAACTTTGACAAGAATTGTTCGCAAGGGTTCTCTCTACTTCTCTTCTTACTGCAGTTGAAAAAAATCTGATTTCTACCCTGAAGTTTGCATTGGACTTGCTCCTGCAAATTATCTTCATTGTTAATCAAATGTGTGCTTCCAAGTCCTAAATTTATTTGACATCTCAACAGCTTATCACAGTGTTGGTCTCACATTATTCTAGACAGTTTCTTTTCTTGCCTTTATAACCTGATAGTCTTCTGGGAGTTCTTCCTAACTCTTTGGCTTCTTTTCTTAAGCCTCCTTTGTTGGCCACTCTTCCTCTAGAAAATCTTTTAATTTTAGACTTCATTCAGGCTCAATTGTATGCCAGCTTCTCTTTGTATACTCTCCCCACAGCTTCAATGTATTTTTTTTTTTTTTTGCGGTACGCGGGCCTCTTACTGTTGTGGCCTCTCCCGTTGCGGAGCAACAGGCTCCGGATGCACAGACTCAGCGGCCATGGCTCACGGGCCCAGCCGCTCCGCAGCATGTGGGCTCTTCCCGGACCGGGTCACGAACCTGTGTCCCCTGCATCGGCAGGCGGACTCTCAACCACTGTGCCACCAGGGAAGCCCTTCAATGTATTTTTTTAAATATCTACATACAAGTGACACCCACGTTTGATCTTGAACTCAAACTTCTCTTCAGAGCTCCAGACATGTATAGACAACTATTAACTCATTATCCCCACTTGGCTATCTAGTAGGTACCTACTTTACATATTTTGTATATTTTATACTTTCACATTTAATATATTTCATTATATATGCATTATTCATATCTACTTTTGTCTTTACCTAATATCTAACATATCAATAATTATTGATTTTGGTTCTTTCTCCAGATATGTCTCAAACATGTCCACATTGTGCTTATCTTGTCACCATATGTATAATTCAATAAAATCACACACTTACCTGAATGACTCTAATACCCTTCTATTAATCTTCTAACTTTCACTTTTTCTTTCCTTGCAGTTTATTCTCAATTTAGTGGCTGGAGTGATTATTTTAAATGCAAATCTACACTGCTTAAATCTATTGATGACTTACCATAACTTATGATAAAATTTACCACCTTTGTGTTCCTTACAAGGCTTTGTGTAATTTTACTTTTTATTTTTTAGCCTCATCTCATAACTCTCTACCTGACATTTAATGTATTTCTCCAAACTCTCTCATCCTCGATGCTCATCTCCCTGAAATGCTGTCCACCCACTATTAAAAGACTGTTCTCATAGTCAGTGTCATGGACATCAGTTGTCATCTTATTAGAAATGCAGCATCTCAGCACATCGTGAACAATTTAACTTGGGGGTCAAGGAGTCAGAAATGCAGACCTACATCATTTTCCCTCTTCACTCCTGCTTAAAACCTGAAGTCCCAAAATAGATAAAACTTCTTTTGGAAAAACCTTCTTTGATCCCCTGATAAAGTGATTCTCAAATTAGAGCAGCGTCAAAATCATCTGGAGGGCTTAGTAAATCACAAATTGCTGTACCCCACCCCCAGAGTTTCTTATTCAGCAGGGCTGGTGTGAAAGGCTGAAATCGGTGTTTCTCGCAAGCTCCCAGGTGATGTTGGTGCTGCAGGTCCAGGGACCACACATGAAGGATCCTTTTGCTCTACTAAGTAGTTCTCAGCCTTAGCTGCACAGTAGAGAAATACCTGGTGGAGTTTTAAAAAACCTTGATGCCTGTACCATATCAAAAGTCAATTGGATAAACATTTCTGGGACCTTGCTATGGGTCCTGAAGTTCCTGCGGCAAGCTTCAGCTTCTTCAGATACCTGGGGGACCTGTAAATAGCATACTGATGTCTGATTGTTGATATTTTAAGGTAAAACACATTATGTTTTATATTTTCCTTGTCTCTTACCTCTGCTAGAAGTTAAACTTCATATTTGTTGTTGTTGTTTTACAGTTTGGAAATTTCCTTCACGTTTTAATGAACCCAATAGCGCATTAAACTTTTTGTATGTTGTAGTTAATACGGAGACTTAATATATTTTAGCAGGGTGAGGTGGTGCGAGAGGATCAGTTTGCCAAATCACTACTTTAAATGCCATACTGCTAAGTTTGAAATTAAAAATAAAATTTCAGTAGAAACGTAAGAGGGAAAAATTAAGAATTTTCATAACGAGTGGATTTAAAGTAAATGATCTTTTAGTCCAGATTAGGAAAAAAAATAGTGAAGATGGAAAGGGGATAAGATTAGCGTGTTTGTAATCTCAGTTTTGTTATTCTGTTTCCGGTGCTCTGATACATTCTTCCTACTGAATCTCATTTTCTAGGCCCCATAAATATTATTTGCCTTCTGTTGACAAGTTTCCTTTCAGATGAAGAAAATACAATTCTCAATATGTTATACTTAGATTTGTAAGCTACCTAGGTAAAGAGAATTGCTTCAGATGTGTTGGTTGAACAATGACTTTTTATCCTTTATTCTTTTGACCCTTGGAGGAGTATTTTTCCCTTTCGCTCTTCATAATATGCTTATTTTATGTGGAAGCCAGTGAATGGGAAAGAATAAGAATTAGTATGAAAGGTTCTGCAGTGAAAGCAGTAGATTAATGATAATGGGCTGAGTGGGATTATTGAACTCATTGATATAAGGAAAAAAAGTAAGAGATGCTTGGACAAAAAAAGAATAAGAGGAACTGAGAACATTCTCTTATGTCTAGTATATCTCTTTCAACGTTTGCTTTTCCCCAACTTCTCTTTGAATGTACATGATAAACTATATGTTATATAAATTAAGATACACACATACATATATTTTCAGGTTTGTTTGATTTTAAAGCTATTCACATATGTAAACATAGAAGAGTGTTTTTCTTATATAGGTATTATTCAGTACCTACTATTGTATGCCATATAACTACATTAATTTGACTCCAGTGTGCTCAGAATAATCGTATTAATGCAAGGATAACACTTAAATATATATATATACATATTTTCTGTACGTTTCGAAAAGTTAAGCATGCAAAAATAAATCTTATTAGGTAAAAATTTACATTTAAACAATAATTGATCCAGAAACAAGTGGAATGCCAGAGACATAAAAGGTTCATAACAGAACAGTTTTGTTTTTCCGTTTCTATATAAAGGAGTTTGTTTTACAAGCAAAGTAACAAATGGCTTATAACAATCTTCTTGTTGCTAGGCTCTTAGATACCTAAGCAGACCTTATACTTTTTAGGTTTAAGCATAACAAACTGAAACATTATGAAGATGCTTAGTAAAATCAGAAGGTGACACACTACAAAAATTAGAATTTCTCTTTTCTACTAGAAGTTCTTGACATTGTATACAACAAATATTAATTTCTTTTTCAGATTTTCTCCCTTGTTTGTTAATCCTCGTGACAACAACAACATAGCTATGTGAATTAATTTCTTTTAAAAAATATAATGCCCTTTAAATAATTTCTTAGATTATAGCGGTAAACTATCTCCATGGACAGCTGTATATATTTATAAATTATGCATAAAATTTCCACAGTGAACACTCTCCACGAAATCCATTTAAGTACCCTTTAATTCTGTGAACCTCGTGATAGGAATTCTGATTTAAATTAATATTTTAGAAAATTATTTATTTTTTTAAAAAAATCATGTAAAACCACATATTGTATTCTTTTATGGATAAGGCAGTCTCTTCATAAAACCTCCCCCATACAATCTCAAGCTAAGATTCTTTTTTTCATTATATAAAGCACTATTGATTCAATAATTTAATTTTTTTACATGTGCTCGAACAGATGCAATTTTTATGACAATATCAATTCTATTTGTAATCATTCTTACTGTCCATGCCCTGTTGAAGTTAGTTGGACCTTTGCTTGAGCAAGAATAAATAATTCATCTCATAAATTTTCATGAAAAATATAACTCTGTCTTCCTCACATCTAGTATTTAAATCATGGTCCTTTGTGTTCTGTTTCTCTCTTAGATGTCATTTCTAAAAGTACATTTAAAAGTCCTTTCACGGCCTTTTGGAAATGGGCAACATAAGCATATTTTTAAGCAATTTGAAATTGTATGTGTGTTGAAGAGTTACGGACAATACGCAGTATGTCCATAGATTTCTGTATCACTCACTGCATCTGTGTGAGTATAAACACATGTGCCTCCTCGGGTCCTAGTGTGTTGTATATACGTTCACATATACTATAGCTGGGCAGAGAGAGAGGCTGTGAAAACAGTAGAGGAAAGAAAAGATAAGGAAAAAATGTCTTATTTATTGCTTGTTTGTGTCAGGTTCTGTCCAGGCATATTATATAAATATTTCATTTAATCTTTGCAACAGTGCTATGAAGCTGGTATTAATCATTTTCCTATTTTACAAATGAGATAAATTAGATAATGTATGTTATATGTATCATATATGTTTTGGAGAACATATATATTATATATATTTTTTGGAATATGTCATGAAAGAAACAACAATGAACTTGGAGTTAGAAAATCTACATCCATATGTACATGTGAGCATGATTGTCCAGTGGCTGGAGCTGACTTGCCCAATTATGTTAACCATACAGTCTAGCTAGATTTTTATAAATATAGATGCATGCTTTCTCTTCCTTTCAAAGGGGATCATCTTTCCTTAGGAAACTGTCCCTCCATATAAACTTCATATTCAAAAAGGATTTGAATCCGTGTAAAAATTAAGCTGCATTTATTGATGTAAACAGAAAGATGGCATTTATTTTTATCTTAACTCTATTAGTAATAAATCAGTAGATTAATGCATTGATAGTATTGTGTTGTAAAAGCCCTGGATATATTATGTATTATGTGAAATACTAAAAAGATGAAAATGTAGGATAATTGTAAATCTAATCGTATAATAATGTCATTCCCATGATGCTCAGTAATCTAAGGAAGAAGTCAAGTCCAGTTGATTTGGGATGAAAAATAATGATCAGATCAAAAGTGAGTTTCCATAACACTTTAGCAGAAAGTCATTATAAGGGGATATTTAACCAGCTCCAAAGTGAGTTTTAAATAGATTTCCATAAAGGTAAAATCGTATTTTGTCACATAATTTTCTAAAACTACTGAAAGGCAAAATTGAGCATGGAGTCATTAATTTTTGCACACTAACATGGGGGGCTCATCATTCTACTTGCTCACATTAATCAACATACTCCCCCAATTTTGATTTATTTTAGAAAAACTGAACCATGTATTTACCTTTCTTTAATAACCATATGCTTTTTACCAGCTAAAGATTTTTGAGATGCAGGAATACTGATGGCGCTAAAATTTTCTTGAAAATTCTGAATTTGTCAGCATTGCCACTCCTTCAGGGCTGTCTGTTCCGTTAAATTTTCTCAGAATTTGAGCATTGCATAAAGAAGATTTTAAATAGAGAAAAACATTTTAACCACCAAGGTTAAGAATAAAACACTTAAGGGAGTTTTGGACATTTCACAAACCACTAACTATATGTTATCAAATATAAGTGCAAGTGATGATTTTAGTATTGAGACTAACTCTTTATAACATACAGAAAAAAGATCTGATCTATTACTGACTCTTTCATACTGGGGAAAGATGTATATTTATTGATCACCGACTTGATTGTCACAGAATTAAATGCATGGAACAGAAATATAATGAAGAGGTAGTCTAGCTTTGAAGAGTTAAAATTTGGTGGGGAAGGTGACTTTATATCATTTAATATGATATAAGGTATGCACACAGAATGCTAGAAAAGCATGCAAGAAGAACATTTAACTGTATGGAGGTTTGAAGTCATCTTTCTAGTAAGAATGAGTAAGTCTATTTATCTATATTAAATATTTCTTATTGTTGCTTGTAAGAAGCTACCAAGTAAGTCAAATTGTCACCTCCAGTACTTAGTACTGCATTAGGTAAGGTTCTGTGGTTGCAAAACCAATTTTGAGCAAGTATGTTTAAAAAGAATACAAAAAGAAAAAGAAGAAAATTAGACTCAGAGTTAAACCTTCACATCATGGGAGGAACAAAGACGAGGGCAGGGAGCTCAGTGATAGGAATTAAAGGCCAGTCTCCCATAAATCCCACAAATGGAATGATTTTACTTTAATCATCCTCTATCCTGGTGTCATACTCCTAGAATATTTCTGGAAAGGCAAGTTTTTTGTTTTGTTTTTGTTTTTGCGGTACGCGGGCCTCTCACTGCTGTGGCCTCTCCCGCTGCGGAGCACAGGCTCCGGACGCCCAGGCTCAGCGGCCATGGCTCACGGGCCCAGCCGCTCGGCGGCATGTGGGATCGTCCCGGCCAGGGGCACGAACCCCTGTCCCCTGCATCGGCAGGCGGACTCTCAACCACTGCGCCACCAGGGAAGCCCCAAGGCAAGTTTTATTGACCTGGAAACTTGGACTCCTGAGTAACAGTTTGAGCAGGATCACACAAAATGGGCAAAGGATAGTCTCCCAAAGGGAAGCCTACATCTGCTCCCAAAAGAAGGTGGAAAGGATGCTGAGCCGGGAGATGGGCTTGCCCTATGTTTACATGCAACCCTAAACTGTGATCTCTTCCCTCTCAATTCCTCTTTTCCTTCCTTTCATGTTTTCTTTAGGGAGTAGAAGAATGATCTGTATAGACAAATCAAAATTATGCAGGACATTTAAGGACTGACAAAGGAACAGAAAGTGCACTCTAGAAATACCTGTCTGACACTCCCCTGGTCCCCCCCGTTGTAACATGTAGAAGCTTCCAAGCACTTTCTTTACCTTCATCCTCCTCTCCATCCTGCTCCTGAAATAAGAGTTCCTCTTCATTCAGGTGGAGTATGTTCACTTGTGATTTTGATCCAGTTTAGTCAGTTTTTTACAGGAACTGTTCTCCATCAGTTTCCTTCATTCTCATTTGTACAGTCCCCAGCTGGTGCGCTGAAGCTTGCCCTTTGCAGAGAAAGCAAAACAAAAGAAATCTTTCCTTCAACCTTGTTACCCTCTCAGTCTCTCTTTTTCTCCTCATTGCTTTTTTTTTTTTTTTTAATTACTCTATACCTGCTAGGTTCATTGACTCATCTCTATTTTTTACCTACACTTTGGTATCTGATACTGAATACTCCACAAGTTGTTTTTAAAAAGACTTCTTGGACTTCCCTGGTGGCGCAATGGTTGAGAGTCCGCCTGCCGATGCAGGGGACGCGGGCTCGTGCCCCGGTCCGGGAAGATCCCACATGCCACGGAGCGGCTGGGCCCCTGAGCCATGGCCGCTGAGCCTGCGCGTCCGGAGCCTGTGCTCCGCAATGGGAGAGAGGCCACAGCAGTGAGAGGCCCGCGTACCGCAAAAAAAAAAAAAAAAAAAAAGACTTCTTAACTAGCAAATAAAATCATTTCATGTATTTCTTATCCTTTGTACTCTCAAGTTCTCTGTATTTTCTGAAAGCACCAGATTGAAACTTTCTTCTTTTCAGGCACTTCATATGTGGTTATCCTCCTACCTCTGATAGCTCCTTCTCTGTCTCTTCTGTGACATTTCTTACATTACCTACCTCCAAAGTGTGTGTTTTCTAAGCTCTATTTTTCAACCATTTTTGTTTCATTCCACTATCATGTTTAGACACTAACTAAATTGAGAGGTACAAGTCTAACTTCTCCACTAAAAACTTTATTTCTAACTATTGGTTAAGGGTCTTCACCTAATCATGCTGATGCCTCAACCATGCCAAAATGGAACTCGCCTTACAGGTCAAATCCACTGAGAATACTGACACCTCTATTTCTGCTAATAATATCATCTTTCTTCTTGTCAACCATATTAATACCCGGAGATACTGCTTATCACTGAAGCTCATAGCTCTGAAAAACCACTCTCCTGTTTTATAGTCACACCATTCCCTGATTGGCTGCCCATTATCTTTTGCCTAGTTTAACATTTCTCAGAATGAATCCTATATTCTTGCTACTCAAAGTGTGGTTGACAGACCAGCAATATAGGCCCCAGCAGGTAATGTTGTAGGAATGAAGAGTCCCCACACCCTGCTGACTTAGAATCTACATTTTAAGTAAGATCCTTTTTTTTGAAGTGACTTGTTTAGAGAAGCACTTTTCTGTCAAATACGAGTTCCGTGAAATTTTTTGGAGAGAGACGGACAGAAATGGAGAAGGAGGGAGGGAAGGAGGAAGGTAAAGAGGGAGGGAGGGAGGAAGAGAGGAGGAGGGGCGGTCAGGGGAAGGGAAAGAAGGGAAGGGAACAGAAGAAGGCAGAAGAGGGCAGAAGAGGGGGAAGAGAAGAGAGAGGACATGTTGTTTTTCCTCTTAAATATTCACAATGTCATTAGCCTGCTTAAAGCCTTACAGCAAAGAAAGAATATTCTGCATGTAATATACTTTAGAGGTCTTATAAAGAGCATGTAGAACACTGTTCTACATTCACTGACTCCCTCATTTTCTGTTTTTATATGGAATTATTGCTCTTATTCATGATGACCAAACCCCACTATAAACAGCCAATGGAAAGATTTACGTGAATACTTTAGGTCAAGAATGCATGTAATAGTTTCATTATATTATTTTTATGTAAACATTTTTTGTCAGGAATTACATGGTAGGATATTTTTAGAAAAAACTCTTGACAGATATTCTCATATTTGAGGCGTGTTATTGAGCCTTGGTGAGACTCATTTGCAGTCCATTCAAAACCTACAGAGTTCATCCTGCTGTTGCTGTAAAAGGAATTTAATTTTTCTCCTTGGATTAAAAAAAAAAACAGTGTGACACACCCACATGTCTTACACATTTCACAATAAATGCTGTCTTCCTTCTTTGGAGATTTCCTATAAAAACATCGTGAATTCACAGATCGATAAGGCTGCCAAAGCCACTTTAAATTGAGATCCCATTTGCAAGCTCATTAAAGCCCACAGTGATACAGGACCCTGGTCACCACTGATTTGTCAGCTGATGTGTCCGGAATAAAGAAGGCACTGGAATGCTTTCTTGTCCAATAAAACTCAAATTGGCTTTAAGCCTTGTCTTAGCATTCGTAATATGGTTTTAGAACCACAAGACTCCAGATGTCACATTATGCTGTAGATAAAATGATAACTGCAAACAAAACTGTTATGTGGGTTTTTTTTGTTTGCTTCAGTCACTGATGAAAATCACTGAATTAAAAAACTTGGGTAGATGTCAAGTACAGATCAATATACCACATGGAGTTTTAAATCAAGTTAAGGGGACTGATTGAAACAGACATTTCTTATTGTAATTGTTTGGCTTTGTTTTTCATTTGCTTGAGTATTCATTCAGAAATATGCCCATTTTTTGCATATTATTTTTACATGACAAAATTTATTATATTATGCAGATTATATTTTAGAGAGATATAAACAGGAACAAATTATGGTAGGATGTATATAAAAAGATTCACTCTTGATTATTCTTAAAATTAGCATTGAATGATTTCCTATTGCTTATAAATTGTCTATTTGGGGTCCTCAATCAACACATTCAAAAAGCAGTAGCTTAATCTCACAACAATAACTGAAAAATAAATACATGAAAATGAATTTTTAATTCAGTGAGATCGTATTGATGACTTACAGCACGCCAAGCACTTCTGTATGCAAAGAATTGATAGGCAGGTTATCAGACAATTGCATTTATAAATAGCATACTTTTTATTCTTATTATAAATGCTTATTTAGCATATTAAAATGTATTTTAGCATATTTTCATATAAATAGATAAGGTTTGTCATTAAAAATTTTAAAGTAGTATTCATCCCCTGTGAGCTATTTATTAAATTAGTAATCTTGAGTGTTAGAGATGTTAAAAAGGAAAAATAATTGAAACTATTTTTCTATTGATCAAATGGACGTTGAAATTATTCATGAGGTTGAAATACTGAAACCTGGTTTATTGAATCCAGAGCTGACAGGTACTTTAAATGCTCACTTTTTCCTGAGCACACTGATCATGTGCAGTTATAAAGCAATGAAGGGGATTCAGAAAGGTTGTCATTTTTTGTGATACCGTGAAGAAAAATTACTACTAACAGAACATCCTTTTTCTACAGAGTCAGGGGTAGATTCCGGAGAGGATGTACTGAGGTGTTGCATTGTTAGGGAGACAGCCTTTCCCAGTTCTTCACTTATATGCCATAATTGATAAAAGAAAAAGTAACAAAGCCAATGCCTAGCAATTTTCAAATATCAACTGAATAGAGAAACTTCCGGATGCCACTGAAAGTGAAGTATGTTTGCTCTCTTAAATATTAATTATAATCAACGAGCAGAAAAGCGGAAAGTAGAAAAACTGAAAAAAAAATGGAGTTCTGAAGCTAGTTGAAATTTTGTCTTCCTAAAATTAACATTTGTGAGTATATGAACATTTTCTTTTCTTCTCTTTGTATACATCAGTTTTGGAAATTCCATCAATTGATGAGCACTTAACATCTGGGACTGCAGATATGAGTAAGACATCATTTCTTCCCTTAAGGAACTTGTAAACTGATAAAACTAGCACAATAATTATTTAAAGAAAAAGGAGGAATGTAGTAACCTTGAGGGGGTCCAAATGTAGCTGGAAAATGCACTTTATTCAAGCAACACACAGTTCCCATAGACTATATGCGAAGCACTATGCTAAGAATAAAAATTTAACTCTGGGGATAAAGAAAATCTGTATAGACAAATCAAGTTTAAGAGAGAACCTAAAGGATTGATAGATACAATTTCCAGTGATAAAGAGAGAACAGGAAGAGTACTCCAGGGATACGAAGTTGTCGTGATATGATGTGCATAATGGCAAGTTTAAGTGTGTTCAGGTGATAGAGAATAATCTAATCGGGAATAATAAGTGGTGATGGCTTTAGTAGATGATTACTCTGGAAGCAAAGGTTTATCATAAGTGAAGTATACTCTGGTGGTTATTGTTTCTCATTGCCATGTTCACCAATTTTATAATATTCTCTGTGATATTAGAATGGGAATCTGCAAACTCCATTTCTGAAATTCCCTTACTGTCTGGAAAGCAATGGTGTGTGATTGGAAAGTTAGAGAAGAGAAGGGACTGTCTTTCTGCCTGTAGCTTCTGTCAGCATCCTTGCAGCATCAGCAGACTGTAGCGGCTCTAGTGCTGATTGGTACTTCTAGAGCCAGCCACATAGCACTTTCCAAAGTGGCCCAAGAATTACCCATAAAGTTTCCACTTCATTCACTCACCTCTTGTTCTTTTACGCCAATCCCCAGCCAGGTTCCAACATGCCACCTGGAAGCCCCTTGGTCATCATCGCAGTAGCTTTGTTGAACTCCTAGTTTCTGGTGATACTTTTGGGACTTTGTTTCTCAAGTCGTAGGGGCCTCAGCTACTTCTTTCATATCCCATTTTTGCTTTAGCCTTTTGATATCTGAGTAACCAATTATTTATAGTAAATAATCTATGTTTGAAAAGCCTAGCTTGGTTTCCAATTCTTGAATGTCCCTTAACTGATATGAAAAGCATTGGGAAATACAACAAATTAGTGAATGTAGCAGAGAAGAAACAGACTCCGAGACATGGAGAACAAACTAGTGGTTACAAGTGGGGAGAGGGAAGGGGGGAGGGGCAATATAGGGGTACGGTATTAAGAGGTACAAATTATTATGTATAAAATAATCTGTAAGGGCATATTGTATAACAAAGGAAATATAGCCAATCTTTTATAATAACTGTAAATCGAGTATAACCTTTAAAAATTGTAAGTCACTATATTGTACACCTGTAACTTACATAATATTGTACAGCAACTATACTTCAGTTAAAACAGCATTGGGAGGGGCTTCCCTGGTGGTGCAGTGGTTAAGAATCCGCCTGCCAGTGCAGGGGACATGGGTTCGAGCCCTGGTCCGGGAAAATCCTACGTTCTGTGGAGCAACTAAGCCCGTGCACCACAACTACTGAGCCTGCACTCTAGAGCCCACGAGCCACAACTACTGAGCCTGCATGCCACAACTACTGAAGCCCATGCACCTAGAGCCCATGCTCTGCAACAAGAGAAGCCACCACAATGAGAAGCCCGTGCACTGGAGCGAAGAGTAGCCCCCGCTCACCACAACTAGAGAAAGCCTGCACGCAGCAATGAAGACCCAATGCAGCCAAAAATAAATAAATAAATAAACTAAATTTATTAAAAAAAAAAAAGTCAGGGACAAAACTTAATTAAAATAAAAAGCATTGGGAGATTTTGCCCGTGGAGGTGGCATAACCAGTAATGTGTGTTACAAAGTGTAACAGTTTGCAGGATTAATAGAATGTATGAAAATCTGGAAGTGTGGTATGCATTTGGGAAACTATTAGTAATTCAGGTAAAGAGAAGAAAATGTGAGTTGATTTGACAAAAGAGAGGTCCTTGCTGACATTGTTAAGAGTGGTTTAAATGACACATAGAACACAGAATACAGAGAAGAGTGTGTTGAAGCACTGAGGATATTAATCCAGCCTGTGTATATCTCTATTAAAAAAGGTTTGCTTTGAAAGAACAGAGAAATTCAATAACATACAAAGAAATTTGTGTGATCAAGGAAATTTTAATAATCTAACAGAGAAAAGAACATATTTATTTATTATTTTGAGAGGCTAATGGTTTCATTAAAATACTGGGAAAATTTTGATATAGTTAGAGTATTGCTAGGATAACTAGGTATTTATATGGTTAATATTTCTTGTGTATATGATGAGTCCTTACATTACCATAACTGCTACTAAATAAATTTCTATAAACTCACCTACTGGGATGCACGTTCCATGAGGCCATGGCCTTATGTTCATTTCTGAATTACTAGTGCCTGGCAAATAATAGTTGCTCACTAAATATTTGTTGAAAGACTTACTCTATATTTTAGTATATCTATTTTCATTAACTTTTATATGTAAATGTAATTTTAAATAGGTTTTTGTTGCCAAGTTGAAAGGACTTCCGCAATAAAATTTTATTTAATTAGATTTCTCAGAATCCCAAGTGACTCCATTAGTTACTCTTATCATAGAATCTAGACATAGTACTTTGAGAGATATGTTCGTAATAGGAATACAGGGGACAGAGGGCAAAAGCCTAGGGCCCACTCATTGTGGAGGAGACCACCATCCTCCCCATCTTGCATAAAATCAGGATGCACAAAATCTAAATCATAATTGAAACAGGTAAGTAGAAATATCCATCTCCCAGCAGCTCCAGCAACAGGAAACTCTAAAATTGCCTGTATTGACACTTGATGCTTGATGTAGAAGGAGAAAAGAATCACACAGACACACACACACAGACACACACACACACACACACACACACACACACACATTTAATGGTAATATATTCAGAAGTCTTAGAGAGTCACCACATGCCACAGGGGGCCAGATGAGAGGAACCCTAAGGGAATGGGTTCAACCAAGCAGTGGCAAGCTGAGAGAAAGCAAGGACCTGTGGACAAACGCCTTTTTTGGGGGGTCAGGTGGTGTACACAAACAGAAACTGTGAGGAGAGTTCTTTGGTGCATTTGAATGTCGCGAAGTCTCGCTCATAGGAAAGTGAAAAGGGGAATTTGTGGCAGGAGCAAGCCTTATCACACTGGTTCTTATCATCTGGGTGGGGTGCTCATAGCCTGTTTGTGGGGATGTTGAAGCAGCCAGAAAATATAAAGTTCTAAAAATTTACAATGCAAGTTAACGTTCCCATCATCTAATCTCAGAAGCAGAGAAGACAGAAGTGGGACTAGAGAAATATGCAAAGAAATGACAGTTGAAAACTTAACAAATTTGGTTAGAGTCATAAACCTAAAAACTAAGGCTAAGTTACATTTTAAAAAGGATAAACTCAAAGGAATCAAAGACACATTATAATTAAGCTTATGAAAACTAAAGACAAAGAAAAAATTCTCAAAAGTGACCACAGAGAAGCAACCCATTAATTATAGTGGAACCACTAATTTGAATGACAGTAGACCTCTTATCTGAAATTTATGGGGACCAGAAGGAAGTACGTGGCATTTTTCAAGTTTTGGAAGACAAATGTCAACCACAAATTCTTTGTGAAAATAAATATCAGGGATGAAGAGGAAATAAAGACATTCCCAGACAAAACAAAACTAAAACAAAATTATCGTCAGTCAACATACACTTAAGATTCCACTTTAAAAGTGAGAAAGGTAAAACATTCTAAAGAAAAGTAAGATCTTTAAACTTTCTTGAAGCAGGATATATTGTAATACTACAACAGTCACTAAGAAGCATATACAAAACAATATACTCAAAAACATCATGAATAAATCAAGATGAAGTCCTAAAAAAATTTTTAAGTCACCTATAGGAATGTAAGAAAAGGGAAAAAGAGTAAACCAACAACAACAAAAATAAAATGTCATACTTAAGATCTAACATGTGAATAATTACTAATAGGTAAATAGTCAAAATACAACAATTAAAAGACAGATTAAAATAAACATAATCCAACAGTATTCATCTACAGCAATTTTATTTTAAATATACAGAGGTTGAAAGTAAAAGAAATAATACTTTGTAGATATTAGTAGAAAAATGCAGGAATGATTATATTAATATCAAATAAAGTAGACTACAGAACAAAGGAAATTACTAGAGACTGAGAGCCATTACATAATGAAAAAAGTTTCCATCTACCAAGAATGCATAGTGATCCTAACTATACATGAGGCTGTATTCTCAACAAAGCCTCAAAATATATGGCTTCTGCTGCCATATAAAACAAATGCCATTGATTTCCATTTGTTCAGATTTGTCTTGATGTGAGGAGAGGAGTGACAACTTCCAAGCTCTTTATATATCAAGGGTAACATTCTAAGTCAAGAGACTATCTTTTTATTTCATTTAGCAATTCATCCTTGAAAATTCTCCTCAAATGTCAAGTACCTAATGAAAAGTTCCATGTCATTTTCTTCCCATTTTTATTTGATTTGATTTACATCATACCCTTCTTTACTCTCCTGGCCCTACTTTTGCTATTGCTATCACCTTCATCTGTAGTCTTTGAATTGCTTGGTGAGCTCTTGATGTTAGGAAAATATGTATCTTTCATCTCTGTATTTATAATGCCTAGCACCATATCTAGCAGGCAGGGCATAATTTCCATGTGTAAGAATAATGAATATTATGATCAGTGTGATGCCTAACCTCAAGAAGTTACATATTTTAGTTGGAGTAACAGGGAAACTAATAGGCATTTTATATACAAGGTGAAAGGTACAAGAATTGCTGAGTGCACAGGTGCTATGAGAGTTAACAGGAGGATAAATTGTATGTTTTCTAGAGGAGAGGAGACCTGAACTCGATATGAAAGCAAGAGTTGCTTGACCCAAACAAAGCAAAAAAGGGTCACGGGGGACCAATTTTGAAAGGACAGAGGAAACATCTTGAGTTAAGAGTGTGAATGTGAGTGACAACATGGTGGGGTGAAGACTCACTGACCTATATCTTGTAACATTATGTGTAAGTCTGGCTGAAGCTGAGCAGAATGGTTGATAGCATCACCTTTCTTGATGAGGTGGAAGACATGGTCATTTGCTATGAGTAAGAAGGTCGTGCAAAGTGGGAGTCTCGAAGAGAACCATAAAGTCTGAAATAGTCTATTAAGGAAATGAGAGTAGTGACCTTTTGACAAGTTAAATAAGGGACAGTGATTTGAAACAAGAAGGGGCAAGTTAAAGAGAACAGAGAAGAATTTGTTGCACAAGGCGATGTAAGAGATGGTTTGTAGGTAGGGAAGAGGTAGGTAAGTGAGGGGCCATCATATATGCGGGACACTTAGCACTCTACAAAAGAAATAGAGCCTGGAGCCACCATTGAAATCATGAGAATGATAATGGTGAGGAAGCAGACAACTCAACTGGTTTCCACTAAAATACTTAGCTTTGACATTGGCATCTACTTAGTCCTACTCAGTTGTAGCTAGGGAAGAAACAAAAATGATGAATTTTGTGGCTGACTCTATATAACACTAAATACCTTGCATTTTAACTTCATTAAGACAGTTCTGGCTTCTCATGTAAACTTTTCAATAGCATCCTGTATTATTCTCCTCGTGCTTGTCTCTTTTTATTCTAATACATTCTACTCATGGTCACCAGGTGAATCACCCTAACCATTCTCCCAATGAGGTCATTCTTCTGATGCACATTCTGAGTGTTTCATCATTGCTGGATCTAGCTGCTAACGTTCTTGTTGCAGAAAAGTTAAACAGATTGTGGCTGCTTGATGCAAGATAGTATCATTCAGCAAAGATAAAGTGGTTCATAAACTAAAATAAACCACAGTAGGACCAGGCTTAGAAAGGTTAGGAAACAGGCTGACTTGAAGATCTAGATAGAAAGATTTGAAGATGTATCAACTGCAGTACCTTCACGTAGTTTGGGAAACTCAAATTTCTAGGGAGAGAATGCGAGTGGTAGGGAGAGAATGCGAGTGGCTTAACTTAGGTCCCTTTACCTTAGGAACAGGGTATCTTTACATTGCAACAAAATTGTTTCCAAAGGAAAACCAGAGTTTTTTACCAAAAGACAGGGAAGTAGAGCTAAGTGGGAGTAAGCAGAAACTAAAACCAGTCCAAAAATCAAAACTCAGATGTGTTTTGATCACAGGCCAAAGAACTTAGCCTGATAGCCAACCCCTTCTTTTTTTTTTTTTTTTTTTTTTTGGTACGCGGGCCTCTCACTGTTGTGGCCTCTCCCGTTGCGGAGTGCAGGCTCTGGATGCGCAGGCTCACCAGCCATGGCTCATGGGCCTAGCCGCTCCGCGGCATGTGGGATCTTCCCGGACCAGGGCACGAACCCATGTCCCCTGCATCGGCAGACGGACTCTCAACCACTGCGCCACCAGGGAAGCCCAACCCCTTCTTTTTTATGGCTTCTATACACTGTTTTAGTGTCATACAACATTCCAATGTATTGTATAAATAAAGTCAGAAAATGAGTAATAGACAATGGTCCATTAATTCAGTTACTTACTCTCACTTTTATTTTGAATCTTTGGTCTCCTATCTTAGGTTAAATGAAATATAGTGTTGCTACAACTTGGCTTCTCTGGGTCATGGAACCCAGATATTTATCCTGTAGCTTAAGGCACTCATGAAAGCCTCAGGTGATCATACACATCTTTCTAAGATGATTTAGACTTGGAAAAGACAGTGTGTTTTTTGAAGGGAAACAAAGATAAAAGACTTTCCAACTCTTCCTGAATTTATTAATTTTATTTAGGTGTGGGTAATTAATAGATAAAATTAATAGATCATTAAACTTGAGTGACCATCTGCCAGGCGTTGAGCTAAGTGTTGGAGCTATAGTGGTTAAAAAAAAAAAATTATAATCCTCCCTCTCGTAGAGTTTACGAGTTAGTGAAATTGACAAATATTAAGCAAACAAACAACAAATACACTGTATAATTATCCTAAGCCCTCAAAAGGAAAATATACTTACTTTTCAACACCAGATTATAACATTTACATAATGTAAAATCAACTGCTTAAAGTATTTTCAGCATTTGGACAGATCCTTACACAAATACATTTATTGATGCTGTGGTAATTTTGGCAATGTTTCTAATCCCAACTTTTTTTCAAAGAACTAAAGCTACAAAGGCAAATGAGATATAGTCCTTCCCTCACTGAGTTTACAGTGTAATGAGGGAGAGCCACAGAGAAACTACCTGTACTACTGTACCGTGTTCCATTACAATGTATGCATTGTAAATTTAACATAGTTATTAAAATGCATAAATTAATGGCTCTATTAATTATTCTTTACCTTGGTATGACATTTATCTGCTACAGACTATCAGTTACAATAAATATGCATATGCTTGAAATAAATTTTAACATGAGAAATGTAAGGAATCTTGAATTTGTAGTTTAATTAAAATAGTAAATTGTCAAAAAAAAAAAAATAGTAAATTGTCAAGAAATCTACTTCCAAGTAATTTAAAGTTAATATAAATTACTGACATTTCAAGTGTTAATAACATCCTGAACGGATTAAGCATAGATTAATCAATTATGTGTTATATTGCTGTAAGCATTCTGATTTAATATCTTAAATGATATTTACCTGTTAGAAGTAGAGAAGCGATATTGCAGAGCTTAAGAATATGACATCTGCAGCCAACTTATAAAGTTCCAGTGCCTTTGCCATCACTCATCACTGAATCTGGTCCTTGGATAAACTACTTAAGTTCTCAGTACTTTGTTTCTTCATCTGAAAATTGGAAGTAACAATAGTATCTGCCTCATAAGGTAGTTCTGATGGTTAAATGAGGTGCCATGGTGTAATATATAGCTCTTTGATTAGTGCCTAGAATACTGGAAAAGGATTTGTTCTTATTGGAAATGAATATATTTTGGTGGACAAAAGGTTAACATAAAGGTTTATGCTCTATCAAACCTTTTAAAAAGTATTTTTGAATAAATCTTTCCAAGAAAAAATTTGCTTACTATAGGTGTTAGTTTCCCTGCTTTTAAAACAATATCATGTATTTTGTTTGTATAAAGTATCATGACATCACAGCTTCCCAGGATTATCATAATATGTGAAAAATTTTCCATAAGAGTTTGACGTCAATTCCCATTGATGTAAAGATGCTTATGTACCAGTGTTTCACGGAACTATTCAACCTCAAAAGCCATTTTTAGATAAATCATCCAGGGCAAATATGGTGCCTGAATTCAGGTCATGCCAACTGAGGAAAAGTGACTGATTTTTAAAAATATATTTAGTCATTGTCTTTTAATTATGCAGTTTATTTTTAGTTTGCAAGCTGGCATGTAATGAAGCCCATTTGCAAATTTAATTTTTCATGCTGGCCAAGAAATCTTAGTTCTAAACATTGAGCTGGGTGTAACTAGTAAATCTACGATGAAAAATATTGTTCTTTCTGTTTCTCCCCATAATACTCTAAGAAGATCGACAAAGCTGAATCCCAATAATGTAATATATACCTGATATTGATATATATAAGAAGAATGCCAAGCTATAAAAGCATATAAGAATGATTAGAAAAAGACAACAGTGCACCCAAACACCCCCTCTTTCAGGAGATCTTTTCTTTATGCTGAGTTTTTTTGAGAATCTGGCTTTTAAAAATATGGTTACAATCTGAAGATAAGAAATTATTCACTGTAGGGTGAAATGAATTGAGTTTAATAGACATAGCTGTTTGGGGTGTGCAGGTCACATACATGATCATCCTTTCCCTCCTTCAAACTCTTCAAGCTTGATGCAGGGAAATCATAGACTAGAAATCCATCACAAAGAAATAAGAATTCAGTTTAAAACAAACAAACAAAAAAACATGTTTAATTGAGGCTTAGAATGAGGGGCTCTATTTTGTGTACATACTTAATATTTTAATATTTATATTTATCTCTCAGTCAGTATGGACTGAGAAGGTTAATTGAAAAAATACATCCTCAGTTTCTCAAACTAACTTCAAGGACAAATACAACCACAGTTGGCTGATTTCACAGTAGTGAATATAAAGATAATGAATCTTGTTAAAAGTTTCATGATCGTAAAGCATTTGTCTTATCAATGAAGTGCTTTGTTAAATTCACCCAAAACAATTTATATGTGTATGCATTTTTAATGCATAATGCAGGTGGATATAATTACTGTTGCAAATTTTAATACAGGTTCTTCTTTTCAGGTTACCTGCCATTCTAGAAGTTACAGAAATCTAAGTTTCAGTTTAGTAAAAGTTTAAGGTTTAATGACATAAAGGATACAATAGAAAGCTATTCAAGCTCTGCCCCCAACTTAAGGCAGTCTTTCCTAAACTGTAAATGATATAAACCATATTTAACCAGTTAAATAGCTAAAGCTAAAGTATCTATTATCTTGAAATTTATGGCATTCAGTTATAAATATTTAGCTGTTAAATGAAGGCTTATATTCTCTTTCAAAAATGGCATTTAAAAGGATTATTTGTTACAACTCTGTATCAATGCAATTGAAAAATCTTTGAGTACTTTCTGTTTGTAGGCTGTGTGCAAATACAATTTGGCCTATAAGTCCAGCGAAAGACAAACAAATAAATGGCCTCTAGAGTATTAGGGAGAATGATGGGATGCTGTTCTAGGGTTAGAGAAGACAAAGGAGAATTAGTTAAATTTACCTATTTGGTTTCTTAGGAACAAAAACACAGTCATGAACGAATATGTATGCTTTGTCTTCTTTTAAACCATTGGTCTAAATAATAATGTGAGATCATACAATATAAAATATGGCCATTTTCAGGAATTTCTCCTGAAATTGACTATGTGAATGACCATTGTTAAATGAATTATGGTGTAATCTACATCTCTCATGGAGACAGCCAAATGAATGGCTAGGCTGTATTAGAGTCTGCTAATTCCCCACATAAAACTTCAGTTTCAATACTACAGTTTCTCTGTCATAGGCTTTCTATTTTGTGCTTTAAATCGTGTTTTGCTGCATTTTCTATGGTTCCTTAAGTATGTATGTAGCTTAGGACTTCACATACTGTGGATGCTTTATAAAGTTTGATTGAATGGTTTCTTCGGTAATTCATGTTATCACTGTTCCATCAGACCTCTGTAACACCATTTACCTTCTTTGAAGTAGACAAGGAATTCTCCCTGATTTTAAAAAGGAGCATTCCTTAGGTCAGCAATGTGCTTGCTGCCCCTAAGTGAGTCATGCAGAGTCCACCATCGTTATTCGTTTAAAAAAATTAAATAACTGGAAAGTCCTTTACTTAAACATTAACCTCATAAATTATGACTCCAGTGAAGAGAAGTAACAATCACAAAACTGATAGTCCGCGTGTGTGTGCGCGTGTGAATGTGTGTGTGTGTGTATGCATGCACAGGAATGCATGTGCGTGGGCACATTAGAACTCTACCAGGCAGTGTGCTGTGTACTTTACATGTGCCAAATTCTTTGATTCTCTAAACCACTTTATGGGGTAGGTGCTATTATTCTCTCATTCTGGGAGGGATCAAGATGGCAACATAGGAGGCTCCTGAACTTCTTTCCTCTCATGGCTGCACCAGTTGTACAGCAGCTACATATACAGAGCTGAGAGAAATCCAGAAACTAGCTGAGTGACTCCTCCACATCGGGTGAATGAGAAAGTACCCACATCAAAATGGGTAGAAAAGGTTGAGACATACTTTCCCCATAAACCCCACTCATAGCACAGGGCTGTGAAATTGGGAAGGAACCCCTAACTCTCAGCTTCTCCCTGAGGAGTGAATGGTTTGAAACACACATCTTGTGCCCCAACTTTTAAGGCTTCCACTCAAGGGATCTGAAAGCCGAAGGGGTTTGCATCCACAAGACCAGCAGGGCTATAGGAAACAAAGAAGCAGTTCTTAACAGGCACTCAGGCACTAGCCACACCCTCACCCCAGGGCTCAGCACAGAGGGAGCAGGCAAAAATACCCATTTATCAGTCTTTTCTTGGAAGGTATTTTATTACATACTTTACTTGATACTGCCTGAGCATCCTGCTTCTAATTTGTATGCTTCTCGGGGCTGGCTGTGATCCTTCACGTTGCCAGAGGGAGCCAGTGGGCACTTCTGCTGCTTTTTCCCTCTAGTGCACTCCAACTATATAAAACCACATCACTCACATCTTTCTTGAAGTAGCTTGTACACATACCCTGGGTGCCAACTTTTATGACAGGCACCTGAGGGACATGGCCATCAGATCACCTGGCCCTGAGAGCCAATGGGGCTTGCATTCACAACTCCAACAGGACTATAGCAAACAGTAGTTTTTGTTGTTGTTCTGTTTGTTTTTTGCTTTTTTTTAAAAATTGAAGTATAGTTGATTTACAATGCTGTGTTAGTTTCAGGTGTACAGCAAAGTGATTATATATATATATATATATATATATATATATATATATACACACACACTTTTTAATATGCTTTTCCCTTATAAGTTGTTACAAAATATTGAGTATAGTGTAGTTCTCTGTGCTGTACAATAGGCCCTTGATGGTTATCTGTTTTATATATAATTGTGTGTGTATGTTAACCTCAAACTCGCAATTTATCCCTCCCCCTCTCTTTCCCCTTTGGTAACCATAAGGTTGTTGTTTATGTCTGTGGGTCTATTTCTGTTTTGTATATAAGTTCGTAGTTTTTATTTAAATTTTGTTTTAAATTTCAGCCTTATTGATATATAATTG
Organism: Phocoena sinus; assembly: GCF_008692025.1. Classification (NCBI taxonomy): domain Eukaryota; kingdom Metazoa; phylum Chordata; class Mammalia; order Artiodactyla; family Phocoenidae; genus Phocoena; species Phocoena sinus. The sequence continues at coordinate 68,366,113 of NC_045771.1, read as the reverse complement.
ACAGTAAAATTATAACATATTTAAAGTGTATATTGTGGTGATTTGACATGTGTATCTAAATGAAAGGATTCCCATCTAGTTAATTAACACATTCATCACCTCAATTTTTATTCATTCATTCATTCAATCAGTCACTCATTCATTCAACTTACTGAAAACATTTGAGTTCTGTTTTCTTAGCAAATTTCAATTCCACAATACAGTGTTATCAACTGTAGTCACCATGTTTTACATTAGCTCGTCAGACCTTGTTCATCTTACAGCTGAAAGTTTGTACTCTTTTACCAACTTTTCTCTATTTCCCTCACCCTACTCTGCTGTCCCTGACAACCACTTTTCTATTCTCTGTTTCTATAAGTTTGACTTTTTAGAAAAGATTCCACATATAAGTGGTATCATGCGGTATTTGTCTTCTTTTGTCTTACTTATTTCACTCAGCGTAATGCCATCAAGGTGCATCCATGTTGTTGGAAATGGCAGTATTGTCTTCTTTCTCACCACTGAATGAGATTCCACTGTGTGTGTGTGTATGTATGCGTGATAGATACATACACATTGCATCCTTATCCATTCATTCTTTGATGGACTCTTAGGTTGTTTCCATATCTTGGCTATTGTGAATGATGATGCCATGAATGGGGGGTGCAGATGTCTCTTTGAGATTGTCTTCTCATTTTTTGGATCTGTATGTAGTAGTGGGAATTCTGGGTCATATGGTAGTTCTCTATTTAATTTTTTTTTTTTTTTTTTTTTTTTTTTTTTTTTTGAGGTACGTGGGCCTCTCACTGTTGTGGCCTCTCCCGCTGCGGAGCACAGGCTCCGGACGCGCAGGCTCAGCGGCCCAGCCGCTCCGCGGCATGTGGGATCTTCCCGGACCGGGGCACGAACCCCTGTCCACTGCATTGGCAGGCGGACTCCCAACCACCGCGCCACCAGGGAAGCCCCTCTATTTAATTTTTTGAGGAACTTCCATACTGTTCTCCATACTGGCTTCACCAATTTATATTCCCATCCACAGTGCCCAAGGGTACCCTTTTGTCCGTATCCTTATGAACACTTGTTATCTCTTGTCTTTTTGATGATAGACATCCTAACAGGTGTGAGATAATACATCACTGTAGTCTTAATTTGCACATCCCTAATGACTGGTGATGTTGAGCACTTTTTCACATATCTATTACCATTTGTATGTCTTCTTCAGAAAAATGTCTATTCACATTCTTTTCCCATTTTGTAATTGAGTTATTAGTTTTTGGTTACTGAGTTATGTAAGTGTCTTTTATATTTTGGATATTAACCCCTTCTGGATATGTGGTCTGCACATGTACTCTCCCATTCCATAGGTTGCCTTTGCATTTTGTTGACGGTTTTCTTTGCTGTGCAGAAGCTTTTAGTTTGATGTAGTCCACTTTTTTTATTTTTGCTTTTGTTGCCCATGCTTTTGGTATTATATACAAAAAAATCTTTGCCAGAAACCATGTCAAGGAGCGTACCCCCTATGGTTTCTTCTAGAAGTTTTATGGTTTCAGTTCTTATGTTCAAGTCTCCATTTTGAGTTGATCTTTGTGTATGGTATAAGAAAGGAGTCCAGTTTCATTCTTTTGCATGTAGTTGTTTAGTTTTCCAAACCCCATTTATTGAAGAGATTATCCTTTCCACATTGTATATTCTTGGCTCTTTTGTTGCAGATTAACTGACTATATATCTATGCATGAGCTTATTTCTAGGCTCTCTAGTCTGTTCCATTTATCTATGTGTTTGTTTTCATGACAACACCTTACTATTTTGATGATATAGTTTCATAATAAAGTTTGAAATTAGGAAGTCCAGTGCCAGCTTTGTTCTTCTTTCTCAGGATTGCTGAGGCTATTGGAAGTGTTTTGCGATTTCATATTAATTTTAGGATTGTTTGTTCTATTTCTGTGAAAAATGCCATTGGGATTTTGATAGGGATTATATTTAATCAGTAGATTGCTTTGGGTAGTATGGTCATTTTAACAACATTAATTCTTTGAATCCATGAGCACAGGATATCTTTCCATTTATTTGTGTCTTCTAAAGAAGCAGTTTTTTTTTTTTGTTTTTTCGTATTTTTGCGGTACGCGGGCCTCTCACTGTTGTGGCCTCTCCCGTTGCGGAGCACAGGCTCCAGACGCGCAGGCTCAGCGGCCATGGCTCACGGGCCCAGCCGCTCTGCGGCATGCGGGATCTTCACGGACCGGGGCATGAACCCATGTCCCCTGCATCGGCAGGCAGACTCTCAACCACTGTGCCACCAGGGAAGCCCCTAAAGAAGCAGTGTTAAATGGGAGCAGGAGCACCCCACCTGCACACCATGGTTTACACCCATACTTGGCACAGAAGAAGCACGCAAAAATACCCATCTGCCAGTTTTCCCCTGGGAGAGGCTTAAATGCATACTTTCCCAGCTGCTAGCAGAGGATCTGGCTTCTAATTACCCAGCATCGAGGTGCTGACTGCAATCATCCCTCTTAGGGCACTGACAGGTCTTGGAACACTCTCAAATACTGGGAACCACTAAGAACAAAGAGTGCAGCTTGGATGATCGCAAAGGATTGAGAGACAACCCGGAGCTTGGATCGGACTGATTGATAAGCTTTATCTCCTACAAGAGAGCAGTCTGTCAAGACTATGAGAGGTGGCTGTCTTATCTAAGTTCAGAAACCAACTTGGAGAGACAAGGAAAATGAAGAAATATGGGAATATGTTCCAAACAAAAGAACAAGATAAATCTTTAGAAACCGATCTTAGTGAAACAGAGATAAGTGATTTACCCAATAGAGAGTTCATGCAGATAAGCCAAAGAAAGCAGAGGTAGTTATATTTATATCAAACAAAATAGACTTTAAGCCAAGATGGCAACAAGAGACAAAGAAGGCCATTATATAATGATAAAGAGGCCAATTCGTCAAGATTATATGACAATTATAAATATTTATGCACCCAAATGTCAGAGTTCCTAAATGTATAAAGCAAATATTAACAGATCTGGAGAGAGATATAGACAGCAATACAATAATAATGGGGGACTTCCGTACCCCACTTTCAATAATGGTTTGCTTATCCAGAGAGAAAATCAGTAAGGAAATGGTAGACTTAAACTACACTATAGATCTAACAAGCATACATGGAACATTCATTCCAACACTAGCATTCCTTCACAATGCCCATGGAACATTTTCTGAGATAGATCATATGTTAGGCCACAAAACAAGTCTTAATAAATTTAAGAGGATCGAAATTGTATCAGGCATTTTTTTCAACCACCATGGTATAAAACTAGAAATCAATTACAAGAAGAAAAAGTGAAAGTTCACAGATCTGTAGAGATTAAACAACATACTCCTTAACAACCAATGGATCAAAAAGGAATCAGAGGAAAAATCAAAAACAACTTGAGACAAATGAAAATGGAAACATAACATACCAAACTTATGAGGTGCAGCAGAATCAGATGTAAGAGGGAATTTGGTAGTGATAAACGCCTACATTAAGAAAAAAGAAAGGTCTGAAATAAACAACCTAACTTTACACCTCAAGGAACTAGAAAAAGAAGAACAAACTAATCCCATTAGTAGAAAGAAGGAAATAACAAAGATCAGAGCAGAAATAAATGAAATAGGGACTAAAAGATAATAGAGAAAAGATAAACAGAATTGACAAACCTGAAAAGATGCTCAACAATCAGTAATCATTAGGGAAATGCAAATAAAAACCACAATGATATGTCACCTTACACCTGTTAGGATGGCTGTTATCAAAAAGAAAAACGGTAAATGCTGGAAAAGATGTGAAAAAAGAGGACTCTTGTGAATTGTGGGTGGGAATGTCAATTGGTGTAGCCGCTATAGAAAACAGTATAGAAGTTCCTCAAAAAATTAAAAATAGAGCTACTATATGATCTGACATTCTCACTTCTCTGTATATATATCCAAAGGAAAGGAAATCATGATCTTGAAGACGTATCTCTACTCCCCTGTTCATGACAGCATTGTTCACAATAGCCAAGGTATGGAAATGACCTAAGTGCCTGTGGACCAATGAATACCTAAAGAAAATTATATATATATGCCCACACATAACAGGATGTGCCTCCACCTCAGCATATGGACCTTTTCTGGCTGCTGCAGAGTATCTGCTTCTCCTTGGCCTTCATTCTGAGTTGCACTTCTCATCCTAGACTTCCTATCCTGTGTCCTTTGATGGGTACCCTGCAGGAACCAGGGGGTGGCTCTCACTCCAGTAAGCAGCACTAACTGGGACCACTGCAAGAGTCAGCAGTGAGGTCACTGTGAGTCCCACCCATGACCTGCCAGCAGTGTTAATCCAACAGGAGCTTTCTCCTTTTTGTGGCCTCCACCACTCAGCACTTACCCAGGGGATGGATGTATGATATATATATATATAAATATATATATATCATATGACATATATATGATTGATATATATGTATATATCATATATATATATATATATATGATATATATATATATATATATATATATATATATATATAATTCAGCCTTAAAAGGAAGGAAATTCTATGATTTGCAACAACATGAGTGATCCTGGAGGGCATTGTGCTAAGTGAAATAAGCCAGACAGAGAAAAATAAATGCTACATGATTTTACTTATATATGGAATTAAAAAAAAAATAGTTGCAGGCTTCCCTGGTGGCACAGTGGTTGAGAGTCCGCCTGCCGATGCAGGGGACACGGGTTCGTGCCCTAGTCCAGGAAGATCCCACATGCCGCGGAGCGGCTGGGCCCGTGAGCCATGGCTGCTGAGCCTGTGCGTCCAGAGCCTGTGCTCTGCAACGGGAGAGGCCACAGCAGTGAGAGGCCTGCGTACCACAGGGGGAAAAAAAAAAAAAAGTTGCACTATTAACAGCAGAATGATTGTTACCATGGGCTGGGGGTGGGGGAAATAGGGAGAGGCTGGTAAAAGGTTACCAACTTTCAGTTTTAAAATGAATACATTGTGAGGATCTAATATATAAGATGGTGACATAGTCAATAGGACTGTATTGTATGATTGAAATTTGCTAAGAGTATAGAAATGTTTAGTGTTTTCACACACACACACAAAATCAAATATGTGAAGTGATGGATGTGTTAATTAAGTTGATAGTCGGAATCCTTCCATAATGTATGTGTACCTCAAATCATCACACTGTACACTTTAAATATATTCCAGTTTTGTTAATTATACCTCAATGAAGCTGAAAAAAATTATCCTCATTTTACCTAGGAGAAAACTGAAGTGTAGAAAAGTAATTTTCTCAAGACCATGCAACTAGTCATTGACATACCTGAGAATCAAAGCATGATTTTTCTGTGCCAGAGCTTTGAATGTCTAATACTGTGCTATTCCTCACCAGTGGAGAAACTGGTAAATGGCCGTCCCAGCAATAAGCCATGATGAACTAAGATGTTAGTTTCCTGTCCTATAAAATATGAGAATTGGACTAGATGAGGTCAAAGGACCTATCCATATCCAACATGTTACGACTATTATTTTTTAAAGGTAGTTCCATAAGATTTTATCTTTTCTGGATCTTCCCCAACCTCCCAGCCTACATCTACTGAGTCATGGATTGGAAACCAGTGGAAAATTTCCCATGTGACAGTCTGCTCAATTTAGGAAGTAGCTCTCCTTTCATCATTTAAGTCAACTTTGGCTAGGGTTTAAATCATGTTTGATATAAATTTGAGCTATTTTATCTTTCTGAAACATAATATACTTAAATCAAAAAATTTTAATTACAAAGTAGGAATACATTTCTTTATAGGGCCATATGTCCTTTAAAAGCAGTTGCTGTGACTGGACTGTGTTTCTCTTTCCAATGCTTTGCACTAAATTGATGCTCAGTAAATGTTTGTTGAATAAAATTAACATAAGGTGTTTTTAAATACCAGTTTACATGAACGTCTGTGATTGAATATGGATTTATATTTACTGTAAGTAATCTATGAAATTTTGTTATTTAAGCTCTGTTTCTCATAATTTTTTGTTTGTTAGCTTATTTCCATTTGTAAAAGGTCAACAAAGGCCTTGCTTGTAATCGCTGATTCAGGACTATTATTTTAGAAACACACACACACACACACACACACACACACTTAAATGTGTAACATTCTATTTTCTTTAAGTGTGTGGTCCGGTACTCGATAGACTAGTTGCAGATTTGAGAGTCAAAAGTGGGGGGAAACCATGTGTTTCTTCGAGACTATATGGGTCCTAATGTTAGCATTTGTAAAATGCTCAGGAAATGAGATTCTAGAGAATTTTATTGATTGAACTTGTATAGTAGAAAAAACATTTTGGAGGAATACTGGGGGCAGACATTTATTACACAGTGTTGTGGAGTCTGTGAGTGATACGCCTGAAAGGATGCTTTGAGACCACAAGAAGTGAGTCACTTGCCTAAAGTGCCACAGTTACTTACCAGCAGAGTAGAGGCTGGGAGAATTTAAACATCTTTATTCCCAGTTCACTTATCTTCCCAATGCCCTGCATTCAGAGGTTATTTCATTTACTCATTCTCTCATTTATTAAAAATCTATTTGCTATGCACACATCATATTCTAAGCACTTTGATGGTTTCCAGAGGTACCTGAGTGAACTAAACAAACAGGGCTTCTGCCGTTGTAGGTTTACTGACCTTTGGCTTTTCTTCAGTGATTGAATATTATTAAATTATGGAATTTAGTTTGGGAATACATGTTTCTGTGATAAAAGAGATTTAGTTGAAAATTAAGAAATTATTTCTTTCTATATTCCCATAAATTGTGGATTTTGTTGACTAATGGGAATTTATAGAGCAAGTTCATTTTTCTATCACTATTTTTTTTAGATTGATTAATTATACAATGATCCTTATGAAGTTTCTGAAAATTTAGGCACCGTAGAGCAATGAGGATGGGGTTATAAAACAGTGATTTATAAGTTTTCCTACAAAATGGAAAATTCTGAATGGCAGGAGTCAGAGATGAAGGGTCAGCCATTAATCCCCAGCTGAAGATTTTCTTCTTCCGTTACCAAACCTCAGGGACTGTGTGATAGTTTTGTTAAGAAAGCTGTTTCTTCTTTAAATCTCAATAATGTTGTAAACAGTGTTTTAAAAACTAGCCAAATTGGTGTGAAATGCTCTTGACCAATTATTTCAGTACTTCCTGGTTTTTCCTTCTCTACTGCGCCTGGATGTTTAGTTTCCTGCTTGTCTGTAATAAAGATAACTAATAAATTCTCTCTCTCAAGAATGTTTAAATTGTAACTGTTCTTCCTAAATATATTTGAATTTTAAAATAGGAGTAAAAGTAAAGCCAAAAAAAGTAAAGCCAAAATAATAAACTATGGAATTTGAAGGGCAGGATAACCTTCACATCACATCACCTATGGATAAAGTTAGCCTCTGTGTCAAATTATCTCTAGTGTACACTACTTTTGCCTACTTTCTTACATTCCGTTATATATAAGTATGAAAATGTGAAGTTATTCTTCATATTTTTAATATTGATTGTATGTTGTATAATACTTATTTAATAGACAAAAATTGAGGCAAAAATATGTGGCTATTTGACATCATTTTTCATTAGGATTTTGACATTTAAAAAGTTCTGGATACTCTCAATTTACTGTATTGCATGATTTTTAAAAGAAAACATTTTTCTGTTACAATTGTAAATAGGTTGGTTTTGGTCAATTGATATTTATTGGATAATTGAGAAATGCTTTGCACGTTAACTGGCCTTTGTTTAGGCCAGTTGTGATTTTCTTTGTTGTGATTTTCTAAGGTAAACAGATCAGGAAAAGATGTATTATCTAATCCTTTTGGGTTCCTTTCCTTCTTCTGGGTTCTCTGTTTCCAGTGTCTTTCTTTTTTCTGCATTAACACCTGTTCAGTTTAATCCTGACTATACAATTCCTAACAACTGGAAGAATGTATGGCAAATACGAAAATTGCTCAGAGCAAGGCAGAAATACTTAAAGGTGTTCATTACTAATAAAATCAAAAGGAATTAAGTTTATTTTTAGCTCTGAAAATTGAATGCTGAAAGTGGATTAATAGTACTATTCAATTAAGTGGTGTGTGTGTGTGTGTGTGTGTGTGTGTGTGTGTGTGTTTATTTAGGAGGGATTGTTTGTAGTCTCCTGATCTATTACAGAAACAAGAACATGAAGGCAAACTGTTGTTAAAGCAAATCACGTTAGTCATTAAGAAGTATTCTTGTCTCTGGGGGTTTGGAGAACGTCTTTAATTTGTAAGTTCTGAATATCACCTTATGTGAGAATAATCTGGAGATATAACAGGGCAGAGAATGAGCAACCAATAAGAAGAAAGGGAGTGTTCGGCAGTGGTAACCAGTAGATTTCACCAGAATTTGTAGCTGACGGTGATATTAACACACGGAAATCACACTAGATATAACACAGGGGAGCTGAGAGGCACGTTTGTATCAAGATACTCTGCAGTTAAGCTGTTAAACACGCTCCTGAATAACTAGCTGGCTTTGCACACATTTTGTAAAACAGGCATCGTTATTTACCGGCTTGCCTTTTTGTTACCCCAATGCATTATTTTACACACAGAGCTCAAAATTTGCATTTCTATCTGTGCCCTAATTGGTTAGACATACATACAACTCCTTTAGTATTCACTTACTCTCCCCCATACTTTTCCTTCTTCATCCTCATCCATCTCCCAATCACCTGTTCCCAGGTTACCAAGTTCTAATATAGAAATAGAGTGTGCAGCTTCTACAGTTGCTAGAAGTGGGTTAGGCAGGTGTTTGATGCAAAATGACCCATCAAGGACTATAGTTAGTAGAAGGGAGAGGGGAGACAGGTATCAGGTTTCCTGTTGGAGGGGAATTGTATCCTGAATGGTAGTAATTGCCGTGAATCAAGCTCAATGTTTCAACAACAGCTGGTCACACCTGCACAGTCTCCTCCCATGTCTTATAACGGGTCCAGCAGTTAAATAGCTGTAAAGCACTGTCTCCCTGTCTCATTTCCCCTGAGTTCCAACAGCAATAGTAGCAATAGCAGCTGTAGAAGCGGCAGCCAGAGATAGGCAGGGCTGTTGCTTGCAGCCGCTGCATGGCGGATTGCCTCATCGACACACACACACACACACACACACACACACACCCAAACACACACACACACACCCGCACAGATTTCCAATATCAGCGCATCTTGATATCAATCAAGGACTCAAAGACAGGAGAGAAGAGCATTAGTCATGGACAACAGGTATTTCATCTCTGACAAATTCCTCCTGATGCTTGTTGGTTTGGATAACAAAATAATCATTCTTGATACCTAGCTTGAGTGGGAGACTGGAGGTGGCCACGATAGAGGAGGGGGGAAGTGGGAGGAGTGAGGGGTGGCGAAGGGGACTGCCAAAGCTGACTTTCAGGCTCCGGAAACCTACATCTTTCAGCCTCCGCTGTTTTTGAGTTGCAAATTGTCAGGAACCGGGGGATTGCAGGCAGCCCTTGTGGTTGACTGGAAATCGATTTCCATCTCTCAGACACTAGTTAGAATGGGCTGTGTGTTCTGGAAGGGGGTGGAAGTAAGGAGGAGGAGGTGCTGTGAGCAGAGTTCTTGAAGCTCCACTCCTCTGGGGAAGCCGAGCCGTGAGGGGGACTCCTGACTGAGCGGAGCGTGTGAATTGGAAAGGATCCTGCTAGCTGGCTAGTCCCAGTTCCTCTCCAGAAAAGCAGTTGCTCTGGCTTCAGAGATGTGCCCAGCCTTCGCCTGCATCACACTGCAGTAAGTTCAACTCGACACGGTTGGCAGTTTGAGTGGCTTCTGGGTATGTAGTGCGGGGGAAGGGAAGCTGACAGGAAATGGTGAGGAAAGTTAGAAAAGGAGAGCTTTGAATTCCGCATGAGATATTAAATCGGTTTGTCTCCTTGACTCCTGTCCTAGTTACGGTATAGTCGAGTTACTCTCAGTTATTGGCAGACAGAGACCGCTTGTTGGTTAGGTCTGCAAGAAGCACCCTGTTCGTGGTGATTTTCGGCAACAAAACTGGTACATGCATTCTAGATTTAATTACAAGAGTGGGCTTCTGAAAGTTACTAACGGATAGCAGCTTGCATTTTCAACAGAAAATTTGTAAACAGGTTGGCTTAGATCTTCAAATGCCCAGTTAATTAAGTTTCATTCCAGACTTGTTCCTAACCTGTAAAGAAGCAATCAAACAAAACAAAAGTCTTTGATTTACTTCATTAAATTAAAATAAAATGTGAAGTAGGTCTTTAGATAATTGCTAGGCAACAGTCGAGGCGAGACTGATGTTATGATAAACATTCAAGTACTCTTTAGTGGGTGCAGGATTCCCCCAGTTTCTTACTACTGCAATCATCTCCTCCACTTGCTAAATGGTGCCTTCCTTGTGATTTCTAAGTGGTGGTTTTTTACATGGATGGCTTTATACTTAGAAACAAGCTGCATGGTGTTCACTGGCAAAAAGTGAGGCTTAAAAAACTTTTTTAAAAATGACTTCTACTGGTGGCTCAAATTGCAGATAACCAACTTTTAAAAGGAGGTAAAAACAGGTCAGCAAAGGCCAGCCCATTGTAAAGCAAATGACCAAATGAATGTGAATGCAGGCAGAATACTAAAGGTCTTTTTCAGAAAGGAAACTAGAAATAATCTGAAAACGTTGGGGTAATTCTAACCAGGTCCTCTTTTACACTGACTAGATTTTTATAATGGAGAAAAAAAAACGGGAATCTCTTAAGCAGAAAGAATATGTCACAAAAATACGAGACTTAGCTACAGGATCACTGAAGAAAGTACTATATTACTATAGTTTTCTCCAAGAAATATTAATGGAAAAACAGAGGTTATCTACAACAGAATCCAGGATTTTAAGCTGAACACTTTCATGTGTACTTCCATAAATTCTATAGGTTAAAAGGGTGTCAAAACTTAGGAAACAACTATTGTGAAATGCAAAGTAACCTGAAATTCTCCATAATTAGAAAAGAGGAAACTAAAGGTCAGTCTCCTCCAATTAGTTCAGTTTTCAGTTGTGTTAATCTTTTCCTAACCCACCTAATCTTATTTTATTAAAAACATATTCTGAATATAATACGAATTACTTTGCCTACTCATCTTGGGGATCTCCAGATATATTTGTGTTATTATTGAAATATCCAACTTTTTAGAGGTAACCCATTCCACACATGCATAATTTCTTGGTGCAAAAAACTGTCCGTATGACTTAGTAAATCACCAAGTCAAATGTAATCCAGAGGATATATTTGTTATGATAGTGCATGCATGATGGTGGTTAAAATTTTTAGCAAAAAACAAAAAAAAAAAAGAAAAGGAAACATCTATACAAAGACTGAAAGAACATGTTTGGAGTGAGTTTGCAAGCAGTTCCCTGCTACTCTAGAATAAATCATTACCCGAACCTTAAGAATTTAGCTAAAGAGAAGAAAAATCAGGCTGAGAGCCTGATTGGAATTGATAAGAATTTAGGTTGGATAGGAGTTTGTCAGAATTTCTTTAAAGATAGAAACTTAGGTAGGTGGCATTGAGTTTCGGGAATACCTTTGCTTCATATTTTGTTTGTCCTGCTGGTAAACAAACCTCATGTTATATCTGAGGAGAAGATTTCCAAAACCATTTTTGAAATAAGTAATTATTTTAAAGTTTAAAACATTGGTAAGTTTTGCTGGAAGAGTGTCTGAACTAGACGAGTATCCTGTGACTCATGCTTTTCCTTGCACACTTGAAAGAAGGAAGACTTGTGGCCAGACAAGCCAGACAAAGATCAGCTGGTCCCTCCGTCTAATTCTGCCTACTAATCATGACTGTGATGTTGATACATAAGCTTGAAATGACATTTTAAGAATATCATTTCCTGGATGCTTATTTTCCTGGCTACAGGAACAGAACTGGAACAGAACTGTGCTTATGTATGCTTGATACTCTTGCATTCTTCTCTTAAGCGTAATACCTTTAGCTTAGAAGCATCTGTCTGCAGGAAGCTCTAGATAAGCTATTGAAGAAACGACTTCCTGTTGCCCCTCTCCTATCTATGGCATTTTCTTTCTCTTGTAAAACACCAACCTAAAATATGACCTCAAGTAAGAATCCCATACACCTGTTCACCCTTAGGTATTTTATTTGTCTATCTATCTGTCTATTTATTTATTTATTTTTGGCTGCGTTGGGTCTTCGTTGCTGTGCATGGGCTTTCTCTAGTTGCAGCGAGTGGTGGCTACTCTTTGTTGCAGAGCACGGGCTCTAGGTGTGTGGGCTTCAGTAGTTGGGCTACGTGCGCTCAGTAGTTGTGGCTTGCGGGCTCTAGAGCACAGGCTCAGTAGTTGTGGCACACAGGCTTAGTTGCTCCGTGGCCTGTGGGTTCTTCCCGGACCAGGGCTCGAACCTGTGTCCCCTCTGTTGGCAGGCAGATTCTTAACCACTGCGCCACCAGGGAAGTCCCCACCCTTAGGTATTGACTGGTTACCACTGCAACTCCTTGATAACTCCTTGGATTATTTGCATGTATGATTTTCTCACCACACAATGCATGACTAGTTCCTAGTTACTGTGAGTGCACAAATGCCAGGCCCTAGGTTAAGCACTTTGTTTTTTAATTGAAATGTAGTTCATTTACAATATTAGTTTCAGGTGTACAACATAGTGGTTCAATATTCCTATGATTACATTCCATTTAAAGTTATAAAATACTGGCTATACTCCCTGAACTGTATATTACATCCTTGTATTTTATTTATTTTAAACGTAGTAGTTTGTATCTTCCCCTGTCTTGCCCCTCCCAAGGTTAAGCACTTTAAATATGTCTTCTCATTTATGGGATAAAAGCTACAGGAGGGAGATGGCATGCTCTCCCATTTATAAGAAATTCAACCCCAGAGGGAACAAGCAAATTACCTAAAACAGCATATTTAGTAAATGGTGGGCTAGGATTAGCCCCCAAGTGTGACTAGCTCTAACTCTTAGTGACTTTGCCACATTGTTTTATTAAGACGGTACTCTACCATGGATCAAGTGGAATGAGCCTATTGTTTTGCGGATGGTGTGGGTTGAGAGTGCTTGAAAAATTGTATCAGTCAGGAGAGAACTCCCAGCTGTACTGACACCCAAGATTGGATCTACCTACATAGGAGCCTAAATTGACTCTAGATCCAAACGTGGCATACTTTGCAATTCCAATTTCCGTGTTCTGCTGTGGCTTCGTGAACCTTGGCAGTGAAGCTGGGGCGTCTTTGCTGGGACGAAAGATGATGGAGTTATTGTGGGAGTAAAATAAAGAGATCGCATGGCGGGAGGCTGGGACGAGAACTTGTCCAGATTCTGTGTTCCAAGGGACTCTAGGAAACAACCTCTTCGGGCTATGTGTGGGGTGGAGATTTTTAAAAACACACATGAAGCAGAGACTCAGAATATCTCCTTATATATGTCTGATTATAAAAATTAGATTAACTTGTTTTCAGATAATCTCCTTTGTGTGTGTGTGTGTGTGTGTGTGTGTGTGTATGTGTATGTGTATGTGTGTGTTTAGGAGGAAAAATGATGATTCAAAGGAAAGTAGGGAGAAAGGCCAGATGATGACTGAAGAGGTAAAACAGTGCTTGGAAATATTACTGGTTCTTGCATAATCACTTTCTGAAAATTTGCCAGGAAATGAAAGGCCATCTTTAAGTGGTGAGGATAAAAACAAAATAGTTCATTTAGGTAAAATTCGAGTCTTAAGGAGAATAGCGTGAATACTGTCATTTGTCATCTTATCACAGAAGACAAATACTAACAAGGAATAAAATGAAAATGTTATGGGCATAAGCCAAACAATATTTTAAGATTGGTCTTTCTCAGCATGCTAAATTTAAACAGATGAAATTCTTTTTCAAGTATTATCTGAGTCAACAGTTGGAAATGAAGAATTTGCCTTTTAGCAGGGAGTCTGTATTGCATTGTAAATTCGAAACAGTGTCCTTGACTCAGTTATTTCATATTGGCAATATGCCAATCACTACAGATCAAGGAGCACAAAAGCTCTCATCTTCAAAATCAAAGTATATTTATACTTTTGTACATGCTCCATAAGGAAAGTTGATGCTACTGAGCTATTATTGTCATAGATCTCGATGGTGATGGGGCTTTGCAAATACATTCACATTGTCAGCCCTGATTCTTTCTCTTTTCCCTTGTCATTTGTGACACTGCAGGTCGAGGTTAGAAGTAGTTAGTTTCAAGCGTTGGTTTTTGAATGTGGTGCTTTGGCTCTCTTGCCCTCATAGTTTAAAAATAATGATAGTAACTTTTATTGTGTGCTTACTACATGCCAGTTGCTTGTATAAGCATCTTGGGCATATAATCTTGAAAACACTCTTATGTGATAATCCTATTATCATCATTATTTCCATTTTATAAGAGAGAAAACTGAGGTGTAAGAGGGTTAAAGGACTTACCACCCACAGTTAGAAATTAGAATTGAACTGGGACGTGAACCAGGCAGTCTGGCCCTAGAGCCCATGCTTTTAACCAAAAGGCTCCAAGTCTACTCGTAACTATCACTGGCTTGTTATGTGATTTGGAAATATGCTTACGGTGCAAGCTATTTGTTCACCTCTTTTGTCTCTGCTTACACCTATCTCTGTCTATAACTTCTTTCTGGACACCCAGATCCCCCTGCCCTCAGTCTGTTAGGTTTTACCTGATGATACATCTATATCCCTTAAGCTTCTGCTCTAGCATCATGACCTTCTTGAATTCTATTTGTATTCTACCACTGGCCCAACTGTCCTTCTCTGTGGTTCCACTGAACTGTGTGCTTGACTTTAAAATTGAATATGCCGCAGAAGGTTGAAATAATCTTATCTACACTGAGGAAGGAAACAAAATCTTTTTTTTTATCTCTGGGACTTCAGTGCTGAGCCTAGTGTCTAATACATTATTAGAGTTCAGTAAACACTTCTTTTATAAACAATTCAAAGCTCTAATTCAATTCTCTGAAGAAATAAGGAGTTCCACTTTCACAGGCTTTACCCCCCAAAAAGACTAGAGAATGGTCTTTCAAATGCAAGTTACAAGGTCTGAGCCACATAGTATATTTTAATACATTGAACTCATAATTAGTATAAAATTACTCAAAAGACATTTATCACCCTCTCTGGTATTGCATATCTAGAGTTTAGGAGATAACGTTTTAGAATATGACAGATGGCATACTTGCTTCCAAATCATAATATTGAAACTTTTAGTGATATCTAATTTCTGGTACCAATGTATCTTTAAGGGGGAAAAACAAATATTAGCATAAATTGTTCATTAAAGATGTTTTGCTCTGTGGGACAATAAAGTTGTGAAACGGTGCTTTTTATAAATTGTTTCCTGAACTCTTACTTCTTTTGAGGAAAAGTCCTGAGAGTTTGATTCAGTCATAGCTGAAAAATACTGAGTCATATCAGTGAGCAGACATTAGAAACTTGACTACCACTAGAGAAAAATGAAGAAATGGTGGGAAAAATCAATCCCCATTTCCCCTCCCCCAAAAGAACCTTTTTCCGTTTATGGGATAATTTGGGTTTTACTTATTAATGACTTTGTAAATTTCTTTCAGTAAGTATTCAAGTATTATAACAATGCGACTGGATAGACGTCATGTAAGGTTTTCCAAAATACAATATTTTTATTAAAGGTGTCATCTTAGGTCAAATAATTCTATTTTAGTCTCTTTCCAATCCACGTGAATTAGTTATGAAATATGAAATTATAACCAGGAAAAGGACAGATGGAAGGAAAAGTGTGGTAGCTATTTAAAATCTCTTTGAAATTCCATCAACAGACTAATCTCAGGATGAGGTTACTCCATTGAGGTAGCTAGGCCTTCTTTTGTAATGTAAGTACAATTACATTTAAAGAATCTCAGCTTGTATCATGTTTTTTTTTTTTAATTTTTTTAAAAAAATTACTTTATTTATTTATTTATTTTTGGCTGTGTTGGGTCTTCGTTTCTGTGTGAGGGCTTTCTCTAGTTGCGGTGAGCGGGGGCCACTCTTCATCGCGGTGCGCGGGCCTCTCACTGTCGCGGCCTCTCTTGTTGTGGAGCCCAGGCTCTAGACACGCAGGCTCATCAGTTGTGGCTCACGAGCCTAGTTGCTCCGCGGCATGTGGGATCTTCCCAGACCAGGGCTCGAACCTGTGTCCCCTGCATTGGCAGGCAGATCCTCAACCACTGTGCCACCAGGGAAGCCCTTGTACCATGTTTTGATGATTCATGATGAAGGTGTGGAGAAATTGACTCCGTGTATAATTTCTCAGTACGCAAAGATGCTCATTTGAATTTCATCATTCCGTTCTTACACACTGTGATATAGGGTTTAAACTTATTTATTTACTTATTTTTTGTGTTCAGATTGCCTGGCCTCAAATCTTTACTACTTGTATGACCTTGAGCAAGTTTTATTTAAATTCTATGCTTTAGAGTTCTCTTTGAAAAGCAGGGAGAAATGAAAATGATACCCATTTCGTAGAATTACATGATTTAATCATGTAAGGGGCTGAGAACAGAAGGGACGTAATAAATAAGCAAAAGTATTAGCTATTTATTTATTTTAAAAATTTATTTATTTATTTATTTATGGCTGCATTGGGTCTTTGTTGCTGCGCGTGGGCCTTCTCTAGTTACGGCGAGCGGGGGCTACTCTTCCTTGCCGTGCGTGGGCTCCTCATTAAGGTGGCTTTTCTTTGTTGCGGAGCACCAGCTCTAGGCACGCGGACTTCAGTACTTGTGGGCGTGTGGGCTCAGTAGTTGTGGCTCGCGGGCTCTAGAGCGCAGGGTCAGTAGTTGGGACACACGGGCTTAGTTGCTCCACAGCATGTGGAATCTTCCTGGACCAGGGATTGAACCTGTGTACCCTGCATTGGCAGGTGGATTCTTAACCAGTGTGCCACCAGGGAAGTCCCATTAGCTATTTATGGTTTCCTGTTAATTTGGGATATTGCCTCAGGTAAAGAAGGAAGTATCAATAGCAGAGAAAATGTTCTAAATGAAATCTAAATCTATAGGTAGTTTTCGTTTTAGTTTTATATTAATAAAAATGTGACTCATAAAATCTATTAAATGTTACAATAAACACCCTCTATATAGTGTCTTCTTTACTTACTCTTTTGCCCAAAAGGGTTTTATTGAATTACAAAAGAATGATAACAGTTAACAGAGAATAATTAGATAACACATGAAAACACCCCTCAGGAGAGTGGCTGGCACACAATCAACCTTGAGAAATTTAAATTCCCCTCCTCTTAAATGAAAAGCCTCTTATTAAGGGTTTAGTTTTCTTCCTCTTCTTAAAATTTGGTCACAGCTATCATTCATTTAAGGTACAAAATGATCTTCTGTTTTCATCTATATTGACTACTCTGCTGTTTGTATCCAATCAGACTGGGAAAATGTGACCTCTTCTGTGAGGACATTTATTACTACCTAGGTCAGCTCCTTTTGAATTATATGAACTGGAAAGGAGGAAGAAACAGAGGTGCTGTGGAGAAGCATTGCAGGATCCTTGCCCTGAAAACAGACTTCAAGCACAAAAGATGAGTTTGTAGTTTATTCAGCAACTTGTTTTGCTGAGACAGAGGATGTAAGGAAATGTTCTTCCTGAGCTTTTGACCAAGGAATCCCTTTGCTGATTCCTTAATGAAAAGAAATAAGAGCTGGAGAATTCTCACTTGCCTGCCTCTCCTAGTGTGTGTTTTAGAGATTGCAAGCAACCCTCAGCTACTTCTGGGAAATTTAAGGTTCAATAGGCATAGTTATTAAAAGCATCACCTTAAGAAACAGAACTGCTAACACCATGACACTGTATTCTGTTTCATCCCTCAGTCATGGATGGGCTAGTGTTATTGTCAGGCATGGTGCCAGGCTCAGGGAAGGAAGAGTGAAATAACAGGCAAGTTCCTACGGTACTGAACTCACATCAGTGAAAGAGAAAAACACAGAAGCAAACATACTAAACAAGGAAGCAAGAACATGATTTGTTGTTGTTGTTGTAGTAGTAAGTGCTATGAAAGAAACAAAAAGCTGAAATAGAGAACAAAGGTCCTGTTTACTGGAGGACAGACTGGTTTCAAGACTCATAGGAGCTACTCCCCCCAGCCATGGTTTTATTCATTATAGAGCAGGTTTCTGGTGTTGACAGTGAGTAGAAGGGGATTATACCCATGAAGTAATCCTTAAAACCAAGACAGATGAACTCATGGTGAATCAGAATTTCAGAATTACTGAGCAAAACATTTTCATTCAGTCAAAAACATGACTCCCACATTGCTTTTCCCTTTACCTTTATGTTACAGGACTATTCAGCTTGTGGCAGCTTTAAAAGATTAGAAAAATGCAAGTACTTAATGTTGCTTAGTAACTTCTCTTGCCTGTCATTTTGGGCTGCACATAAACAACTGTAACTTCCCCACACTTGTCCCAAATTACTAGAATCGGGAAAGAGCACACAAGATGATGAGTCACTTTGCTATCCTGTTGTTCTTAATAAGAGTTCTGATTACCAGGATGGGTTCTTTACTGTTATATAATGTTATCTGCCACACCATATGTCAGAACTTTCTGTTTGGCAAGTAGAGGTTCCTTCCCTGTCACACATGGAAGAAAGCATAGCAGAAAAGTCATTCAGAGGAGGACTGTTGTTTTGTTTTGGGTCCTTGGTTTTAAATGTACTCTGTCCAAACTGTATTAGACAATATTTTATGGGAGTAAAGTGGTAAGTTGTTTGAGCTTCAAGTGGGGATTGTGTCTTGGAGCTATTAGTGCTTCTGTCATTCAAGCTACCTGCATAAGTGCCTGGTGGCACATTTGGTTTTTAGGTTAACAATATTATTTTTATAAGAGCAGTTTCAAAAAATATATAAAATAATGGTTTCAGTGTGGCTCTAATAATTTTTCTATTTTATATGGTTAAATTCTTGAAATTAGTAACTTTGTAAAAAAAGAAAACAATAAGAAGGAAGATCCCCCATGCCGCGGAGCAACTAAGCCCGTGCGCCACAACTACTGAGCCTGCGCTCTAGAGCCTGTGAGCCACAACTACTGAGCCCGCATGCTACAACTACTGAAGCCCTTGTGCCTAGAGCCTGTGCTCTGCAACAAGGGAAGCCACTGCAATGAGAAGCCTGTGCACTGCAATGAAGGGTAGCCCCCCGCTCACCACAACTAGAGAAAGCCCGCGAGCAGCAACGAAGACCCAACTCAGCCAAAAAAATAATGAAATAAAATTTAAAAATAAATAAATAAAAGGTGAGTCAGAGCTATTATTGAAGGAATTAGCACCTGTGTCTTACCATTGAGGAGCATCCTGGGTAAAGAGGATGTGCCATACCCTCTGGTTCTTTAACATCTGTTTTGCTGATCCTAATAAGTTAAAATCCAAACTATCGCAAGACATGAGGAAAAAATGTTTGAGGAATACTAATATGTGTTTTAAAAGAAGAAAGGGGAAGAAATCTTTCCTTATGTAAACATTAAAGTTAAATAGTTTTCTATATTAAGGACTTCTTATAGTTCTTCAGATGCAAGTGTGTGTTAGACTCCCTAGGAGTGGGATTTAGTACAAACTTCCCTGACCTTATTTAATTATAGAATCTCTCCTTCTGGGAGCATCTATTATCTTTGAAAACCCCAGAACACAATTTGTTGTTCGTTGTTGGCGTTCAGTTATTCATTTAAAAAATTTCAAGCATCTAGCATACCTCAGATTAGTAAGTTCTGGGAAGAAAATTATAAATAGAATGTGGCCCTAACATTAAGTAACTCCTGAAGTGGGCATTGGAGGAAGACACATAGATATAGAAGTTATAACACAATGGGCTACGTGCAGCAATAAAAGTAGGTGCAGAGGATTACATGTAAGATTGCTATAGGAGATGAGGAAATAAGAGACAAAAATTAATCACAGATAATTTAGAATTTGAGTTGGATCTTGAGGGAAATTTGGAATTTATCAAAAAAAAGGACAATAAAAGCATTTACAAAGATATATTTAGAGAGCATTATTCTTTTACCCTCTTGTGGAAACCAGTACTCCTTTCATTCATCTAGCATAACTCTTGAGTGAACAGTTGGCTACATGAATAAAGAGATGAGGGCAGCAAACAGGGAAAGAGATGTATAAATTTTGTGATACAGATGATAATCCATTTCTTTGGAATAGATAAGAATCTGAAAAATAATGTAGAATGAGAAAGAAGATAATTTTAGGAATGAATCTTGATGAATTCTAGTATTTCAGAGTGTATTAGAGTAGATGGGATTGTGAAGGAGGAAAATGAATTGTCACAGAGGAGGAAAACAATAACAGATTTGTGGTATATCAAAGACCAGAGAAAAACCTCCCATAAGAAAGACAAATTAATCATCACTGCCAGATATTGCTGAGAGGTTAATTAAGATGAGGAATGAAAAAAAAAAAAAAATCCTTGGGTTTGAACACAGAGAGATCATTGCTGATCTTAGCTAATGATGTGATTGGGGTGAAACCCCAATGAACATGTTTTAAGGATTCAGTAGGAGCTCAGGAAATGGCGAGAGTGACCCATTCAAAAAATCTGTCTATGAAGCTTTTGAAAAAAGATAGAGCTGGTTCTGGAGAATAATAGAATTTTGAGGGAACTTTTTCTCTCATAAAGTGGGAGCTTTCTGAGCATGTTTAAATATGTATGAGAAGTTGAGATCATTCAAAATATAGAAGCTAAAAGGGAATGTTTGATGGATACTACAGAATGTGGAATTAAATTGGTTTAAAGACATAAGGGATATGAGTTGACTTTGACCAGGAGTAACACTCTCTGTAAAGAAAGAGGAAAGGAAGGAGAAAAAGAGCAATCTGAATACGTGTGCGTGTTTTGTAGTGCTAAATTGAGGATATTTCTGGAATTTAAATTTGCTTTATAGAATTTGTACAAAGTGGATAAAGTTTGAAGTTTTTGGATAGTGTTGGAGGATTTACTGACCAGAGACATCTACTAGAATCTGGATAATATTGGGGGGCTATTTACAATGATAAAAATTTACCTCAATGTGTGACTCCCTTCAGCAGTTCAGGATATGTCATAAGAAAACAGTTTATCCAAGATACATTGTTTTATTTGCTTTGCCTTTTATCAATATATCATCATCACCTACCCTCTTTAGTATCATCTGTCATCTTCTTTATTACTCTTTCAAATTTAGAAATCTGGATGACACTTTTTCTTTATATCCCCTGTCTTGATTATGATTGATTAAAGTATATAGGTTGACAAGTCAATTAATACCCTACAGAAATGCCTTAACCACCTTACCTTCTTAGACATTTCACTCTATTCCGTGTTAACCACTGGACAGTGACTCCATTCCTGATATGGAATGATATTACCTGAAACTTATCATCTTTGAAATGATGAATCATGAAACAATCATCACCTCATTCTCTCTACCTCCCACCAGTCTCCAGTACCTTGACCTACCTTGTTTTCTTCCAGTGATTCTTTTCTCATTCACCCTTGCTGTACTATCCAGGCAAGATCTAGTATACAACTTAAATAACTCTTTTGCCCAAGTCTTTATTCCTTTGTATTCTTTTCTTTCCTTACCTTTTCTCGATTGAGCATTCTGGCTTTGCTTTTTCACTTGGGGTATTGAATGCTATTGAAAATCACAAAACCATGAAAGCTAGTGTCATAATAAATTTGTGATCTCCCATCTTAGTCTGACCTTGGTAATTCTGAGTTCCCATGTTTAATTTCCCTTGCCATTCTCCACAGTAGCCTTCGCATAAAGCCCTGCCACACGTGTACTTTATATTTCCTTAAGAAAAAGAAGTGCTTGAGTATCTGTAACCTTTTCCTCTTTGTGTCATTTACTTTTTTTTTTTTGTATTGACATTTAAATATTTTAATTAAATTTGGTTTTAATGTAAAAAATATTAATATCCACAGTTACTTCAACCCCCTCTCCCATTGCCACCCACCTTCTCTGTACCCTTGCTTTTAGACAAAGCTCCATGACATGGCCCCTCTCTATCTCTTCAGTAATGTCTATCGCCACTCTATCCTCTTCCAATCCAGTGTTCCTTTGACATGAAGCTGCTTAAAATACCCTTTCTGTCAGTGCTCCTTTCTCACCTTGCTTGTGTTCCATTGTGTCTTGGGTTCTTTATTTTCTCAGGGCTTAGAACAGTAGCTGGTACAAAACAGGTACCTAAAAAAAAACCACTGAATAAATAAGTGAACTTTGAAAATGCCTCTTTTTTGAGTAGGGCCAATGAGTTAACTTGTAAAGCATCTCTCTGGGTCAATGTTTTTATTCTTGATTCTCTGAAAGCTACTCTTTCTTACCTCCTCTCTGCCTTTTTTCAGTATGGTTCTTACTAATTCTGAACAACTGTCTGTGCTTCAGCATATGTTTTCCCCTTGATACATAATAATAATAAATATGTTTGCTCATTCTGGAGATAATAATCACGTGATTCTGTTTTGAGAGAATGAGATTATTTTTAATTTGACCAAGTGTAGTAATTAGAGCTTTATTTCTCCAAGTTTAGCAGCTTATGTTAGATTTAGGCATTTGTTTTATTTGTGACACATTCTGTGGATTGATTATTGGCATTCAGTTGTGAAACTGCATATAAAGAAGTAAAAGGATCAGGGTTGTTTTTAGTATTTGACAAGAACAAGCACGGAGACTTTGAGGGCTTCTAGGAAGTAAACAGAAAGCTGAGAGGTCACATATGTGGAGAAAATAGAAAATACCCTAGTCTGTTTTCCCCGGTGCTTAGTCACTTTCTCAGAGCCTCATTTTAATGATGATGTGCCAATGACAGAAAGAAAATATTTTTCTTAGCCACATCAACTACTTATTATAAGAAATGTGGGAAAATTCTTATAGAAATCTTTCATTGTGGTTTCTAGGCACAATTTATGAGTGAGTGGTCACTTGTTCAGATTCTTGCTTTCCCATAACCCTGTCCACCCTCCATTCTTTCCGTAGAAGCAGATATCAACTAAGAAGATACATGAAGGCATTTCTGGGGGGAAACAGTATTCATGTCAACTTTAACTTTAAGTGGATTTATTCATAGCAGTACACTAGTCTACTTTGCAAGTGTGGATTTTTCACTTACGTGTAGCTTCAGAAATCATAGACTGAGGTTGTCCCCGAAAAAAACTTTTGAATTTCTAGTATTTCTCTTCTGTGTACTTTTACCTAAGCAATATAAATAAATAAGGTTAGCTGTGACCTAGAAAAAGTACAGTTAGTCATTTTGTTTAGAACACAATATAGTATGTGCCCTCATTAATTTTATTTGTGGGATTTGAAAAAGTGTAACTTTCCAAGGAAGTGAAAACTGTGTGGAAAGAGAAGCCTTTCAACCTGGGAAACTATTAGATTTTAGGATTAGGTAAATTCTCATAAGCTGATACATCGTTAATGCATATGCTAGATTTTTTTTCTCTTTTTTATTGGATTTATACATCCCTGAAAGAGGTTAATGTATTTCTGTATAATATTTATTCTAGGCCAAACAGGAAAAAAAATGAAAAACTAATTTTCAGGTTTGAAAAATGAATTCCTTCTTAGGCCTGAGTTGAAGGTGGTAGAGGTCGTAGAGGTCAAGGTTCCCTCTGTCTTACGTGTCCAGATTCTGCTCATTCCACCGTTTTTGTTTTTGTCGGTTGGGGGTGGGATTTTATTTTCTTATTTTAAGAGTCTTTTTCTTTCACTTTCCACTTTATATTGCCAAGGGATTAATTACAAACTATCCATTGATGCCTCTGAAGACTTGTTCTTTCTTATACACTGAGCAAAATGGTGTTGGTCTGTTACTACCCAAGGAATGTTCATTGCCTGTTAGCTAATATGCAGTTCTGTTTCTTAAACTGAGTACCGATTTGTGAGATGAGCTTCCTTTCCTCCCATCTATTTTGGGGCTGGAGGCGATTTTCCAGGTGGAGTTTGTGGTGGGCTAGAGCCAGACCTGCTGAACTTTACGTTTGGTTGGCCTGATGAAGCATCAGAAAGAGAAGACAGAAGTATCTATCTGTGGTGCAGCAAGAATGCCACTAAAACGAAGAGGGCTGGCATTTTAGTGCTGACACGGGCCCCCTACCCAGATGGTGATAAAAGACCAAAATCCCAGGTCCTGCACTGTGTTAACTGGGAGGATTCCGCCCTCTGCATGGCATTCTGGTAGTATTGAACTTTGACTGCCCTTGTGTGGAATAACACAAAGCCTCAGGGAGCATTTACTTACCTGCATTCTTAATCCTGTGTTTATTCTCTGCAAGGATTATTTGCTAGTGTAATTGTAAATAGAAGTGAAAGCCAAATGTAGCTGAGTCGTGGTGCTAATTCTTGCCAATGCTAGAATCTGAACCAGACTTTTTTCTTTTGACCAGATAAGAGTCAGTGATACAAAAGATCTTTACTGAGCTAGACATAGATTCCTTGACACTTCCTGTATAACATCAGCACTTCCTG